>NW_006911307.1:0-222582 GCF_000523455.1 Bipolaris oryzae ATCC 44560
CCCCCCCATAAGAAAGTTACAGATGAAATTGTGGCGGTGCACTGGTATGGGGTTTAGTTAGTACCATGGCCGTGTGCGTTTTTTTTGGCGAATGAAAAAAAAAACAGAGGGCTAGATGGGAAATTGGTGAGATGGAAAGAGGGGGAAGGGGAGAGAATTTGGCTGCATAAGGGGAAGAGGGTGTGTGTGTGTCAGGTTAGGGTAGGGGTAGTAATATATTACAAATAGTGGAATGTATATTTGATTCGGGAAGTATGGAGCTTTTTTTTTGGTTTGGGAAGTTCCGAGTTATCCGTTTTCTTTTTTGAACTTTTATTTAATCGTTGGGAAAGGTTGACAGGATGATAGAGGGAGAGGGGGGGGGAAGGGGTGGGACTAAAGTACCTCTTCTAAATACTGTGTGGTAGGTCAGGATAATCGTACTACAGTGTGAATGTTTTTTTTTCACCATAATCTAATGAGAATTGCATCGGAAAAGAGCACATCACGCATGATCAAGTTCTGCACGAAGAGAAAAATAAAGGCCCTAGACAAACTCATCTTTTCAGCAACTTTCTATCGCAGCTTCCAAATGCCATTATCAGTAACAAGGGCAAACCCTCTATGGATATCACAAAACAAGAAGAAAAAAGAGCGGGGTTTGGCAGCAAAAAGGACGGCATGCATAGAGAAGAAGTTAGAGAGAGAAAAGCTCGAGCTCAATCCTATGCCTTTTCCTTCTTCTTCTCCTTCTTATCATGATGATGCTTTCCGTGCTTCTCGTCCTTTGCATCCTTCTTCGCTGCCGCCTCGGCCATGAGCTGCTCAAACGCCATGAAGTCACCTTCTTCTTCGGGATCGCGCTCAGCCTATGGAAAAACGTTAGTCTTTTTTTCCCAATGCGAACAAGGACAAAAGTAACAAAACATACCTTCTGGAACATCTCTCCGATAATCATGAGGGCATGAGCGCGCTCTACACGCTTCTCGAGCTTAATCTTCTTGTCGTTGAGGACGGCGTCGCATACATCGCGCAGCACGCTCTGAATCTCAAACTTGCTACCTCTCCATGCAGCGGCGAGAATCTTGCCAGTGACCTTCTTCTCGTACTCAGCCTTCTTCTCATCAGTCCATGCCTCGCCACCTTGCTCTTCCAGCTTCGCCATTTCTTCCATGGTGAGCTGCGCATCTATCGCAGCCGACATGGTCGACCAAGTGTCCTTAACAAGAGTACCCTTGTCCTTGATGCGGGAGAAAAAGCCTGAAATGCCGAGGAATTTCTGAGACTTGAGGAATGAAGATGCCTTCATGGTGTAGGTGGTTCCAATAGCGTGGAGGATTTCAATACCAAACGACTCCATCTTGAGATTCTCAATCTCGAGATGAATCTTTTCCTTGAAAGCAGCTGTTACGTCGGTAGCCTTGTCGGTCTCGGTCCATAATGAGATGCGCTCAACAAGCTTCTTAGCAAGGTTGCTAACGCGTTCCTCACGGATCCTCTTTCGCTCCATTTCGTATGCTGCAAGCTCTTCCCGTTGCTCTTTAGTAAGACCAGCCTTCTTCTTTTGCTTTTCCCGCAGCTCCTTCTCTGCATCAGTCATGCCTTCTGCCTCCATGCGTACCTCTTCATCGGACTTGTCCATGATAGCCGCGCGGATCGGAATGCCTCGTGTTGGTGGCGTGCTTGTCCGGGGTGGGAGCGGTGGGGCCTGTGTAGGAGTGGATGCACCGGCTGCAGGCGCTGGAGGTGCTTCTGCTTCTACATGAGGAGGCGGTACGTTTGCCGTCTGCGTTCCTGTGTGCTCAGCTGCTGCTTCGGCCTCCTTGGCTGGTGCAGCAGCACTTGGGCTTGTTGCGTCTGTGGCAGCACTTGGGGGGGTAGCACCAGTCCCTTCGGCCGTAGGCGCCTTTCCGGCTTCTGCCTTCTCAGCCTCAGCCTGAGCGGCAGCCTCTGCCTCCATCTCACGCTGGGAGATCTCCATAGTCTTGGTAAGGTCCTTCATTAAGGAAATTTCGCCGATCCTGCAAGTATCAGCATTTTTGTTCGAACGAGACACCACTAATAATGTGTCGCGGACTATGCGGCTTACCAGTCTACAAAGGCCTCTCCACCAAAGATCATGGTGAAGAACTCGGAGGGGTCCTCTGTGACTTGTCAGCGTGCCGCACTCGCAGCGCCGAATGTATATTCTTACCAAAACCGCTACTAGGCATAGCACCCTCTTTGCCATGTTTGTCGTATGCTGCGCGCAGCTGTTCGTCGCTGAGAATTTGGTATGCCTCACCAATCTGTCATACTGTGAGCCCCGCAATCCTCTTGCATTCTCGACCATGTCTGTCGGACGCTGCCCTCGCAAGCGATATACATACTTCTTGGAATTTCGCGTGCGCCGTCTCATCGCCAGGGTTCTTGTCTGCCCTAGAGTCAGTCACAGGTCCTGAAAACTGTAGTCGTTGCGCTGCGTACCCGGGTGCAGCTTGATCGCAAGCTTGCGGTAGGCCTTTTTGATTTCCAGCTCGGATGCGGTGGGCGGTACGCCGAGGGCGTCGTAATATGCGGTTTCTACTACCATGATTGCGAATGTGTAGAGTAGAGGGGTAGGCGGTGGGCGGTTCAAAAGGAAATATGAGTAGAGCGCGCGTCGGCAGCCTGCACATGGCTGTCCGTGAAAATCACTGCACCGCCACAGCCGACGTCACCACTATTAGGCCGTGCCATCCGTTCCTTGTACGCTCAACAAACCCACTTGACTCACGCTCTATTAATATGAGCGATAAGCCACATCGGCGTATACGCTTAGTCGTGTATATACACACAGTATAGCAGCTACACGCCCACCTCACAAGACTAAGGCGCAACGAATCTTCGAGCACACCCTTCCTGGTGCCCGCCCTCACCATCAACCTCCGACACCCTCTTCACAATGCCAACCATCACTGTGCGGCTCTCACTCTCTTCAAACCAATCGTGAAAAGTGCGTCTATTCTCTTATTCATAGATATGTCAGATACTACAGTTTTTCTATGCGAGCCCAGAGCCCTTCACCCCATCGAGGTGTACCAGCCATGGCCGTATGATTCATATAAAGAACCTGATATCACCCTTCGCAATCCCATGCGGACGCCATGCTAGAAACTCGGTCCCTACCAACCGATAGTGAGATATTCTTTTGGACCAAACAGTGAACAAAGTGTGGAAATGCAGTCCGAACGTGGAGTGCGTAATGTGTCCGCCGACGAAGGAGGATATTACAAGCATCAGCCATGGTGCTGTATGCCTAGAGATGAAGCCAAAGCTTTAGACGCTGAATTTGGCTTTTGCGCGAGTGCTACCGGCGTGAGCGGCATCGGTGTGTCCAGAGAATTCGACAACATCGTTGTCCTTGAGCTGTAGCGCCTGCTTGAATCGCCTGCCAATCTTGAGAAGGACCTCCTTGCCCTGCTCTTGGGTCCTTCCCTTGCCTCCATCGCCGGGGATAGCACGGCCGACTGAGCGTGTCCAGAGACCAATACGGTAGAAACCTCGCCTAACGTTGACGACAACACCCATGACTTCGTTGTCGTCCTCATCCTCAAGGTTCTCGCCAATGGCGGCCAGCATGACGTGCAGCCAGAGCGCATCAATGTTGATTGCCTTCTTGTCCTTGAACTGGAAAGCCCATTTGCCACCGTGCTTGTTCTGTGAGTCTTCCCACTCGGGACGTACACCCTTCTTGAAGAGATGGTAATCGGACTTGAGTGCCAGGTCGGATGTTGGAGTAATGTTGTTCTGGAAGCCATGTTAGTTTCTTAGGCTGCGCCAGCGGCAGAAGATAGCTTACGTAGATACCCCAGAACTCCTCGACCGAGTCAAACGAGATAACCTCTTTGAGCAGTTCGGCCCAGTTGTCGCCCTGCAATAGTTAGCGAGGATACATTGGTTGGCATACACACGACGTTAGCGTACCTTGCCGCTCGGGGGCTTGGTGAACCACAGTGTCCATGTGTTCATGAGCGGGTGCTTGACGTTGAAGTTTTCGGGATCATGGAAGACAGTGCGGATCTCGCCCTCATTTGCTGTGTTGCTGCTGGACTGTTCGCCCTCTCCAGAGTTGTCGGTAGGTGAGATGGGAATCGTGTCGAGCGGAACCTGTTGGTTGCTGTTCGCGGATGCGGCGACTTCAGCCATTGTGTTGGTTTTTGGGATGTGTATGTGTGTGGGTGGTGGTTTGGAGAAAAGGTGGTAGCGGTTGCGGGGGAATTTAAGAGGATTGGTGGTGGGCGGAATAAGGTGAAGGCGGGCCTATCGCAGTCGCACCAGGCGATGGTACCGAGGCGGTCGCGGGAATGTGCAGCCTAAGGGACTGCTTGCGGAGAAGGGACGGGTCGAAATTAGCTGCTTGCGGCGGGCGTGTCTGTCGAGCAGAATAATATGCAGCGCAATCGCACTTGGTGGGAGCCTTTTGGCCTTGGCACGCTAGACGCTCAAGTTTCAAACATGTCGCAAGCAGAGCGCCAGAGTCTCAGATGGCAGTTGGGAAGAAAAATAACTTTCGCTTTTCTTTGATCGCCCCCCCGAACTTGTCTTCCCATCACCATGAACGCGTTTACCAAGACAATTCTTATGAAGATAACCCCATCCCCAAGTGAAGTGCACGCCTGCAAAGACACCTCTTCGACACACCCATCAATGCAAAAAAGTATTATTATACCCCGACTATCGTGCCAGGTCCTCACAGATGACTTGTAATCCGGCCTCCATCGTCGTGCAAAATTAAAATTACTAGGATCCAACTCTATAACTGCCTTGACTCGTTCATGGTGGCTAATATAATTACATACAGACATAATGGCGAAACATAGAAACCCTGGAAATCCTATAGTTCGCTCTTTTCCACAGTCTCTAGGACTTTGGTGACTTGCGCAGGTGCCGTGCTGGCTGCTCCGCCTAGAAGTTTGCCAAGGTCCGTTTTGGCCTGAGACCAGGCAATATCGAAGCGGGCGCCTGCGAGGTAGGCGATGAACAGCTACCAAAGGTTAGCAAAGCTCGAGTATTCGTAAACTTGAGACATACCATCAGCGAAGTCATGACAAGAACAGTTCCAATCACAGCAGCGACAACATAGATCAGGTCCCAGTTGGCCTCTGCATCTTCCTTCTGCTTCTTGATCGCTTCTTCTATTGTGGCTGGTGCTTTTCGGTCAGGTGGAGGCTGTTGCGATGGGAATATCGACTCGATGAATTGCTCAATCTGGGCCTGGTTAGCCAAATCATTTTGAACCGACTTCACATGAGACTCACCTTTCCCAATGTAATGCTGATCTTCAAGAAATTCGGGTCGTGTGGGTTGTTCTTCTTCGCAATCTTGCGAGCATATCGCCTAAAAATTTCACAGACAAGCTGCAAGTTCTGTGTAGATTCAACCATCAACTGGCAAGCTTCGCCCTTGGTAATCTTGACGTTCTTCTGGAAAAGATCATAGTTCTGGAAACAGGCTTCCAGAGTCGCAATGGCCATGGACTGGGGGATCGCGCAGAAGTTGAACACACTCTGCTCTCGGAGACCAGCCAGATAGTACAAGCAGTCATCCGCACGGGTTAATGCCGTCAGAATCATTTCTGAGCTAGCGTTCAGTGCCTTTTCACTGTTTTCCGGCTTGAAAAGGTCCTCGAAGTTGTCCACGTGCTTGGACCAGATCTCCTTGGGCCAGAATCGGCGGCCGTCGTCGAAGTCCTCCCTGACGTCACGGGTGATGTTGACCTGCTGGAGGAGCTGGCCCATGGACTCCATGAGTTCTGGCCTCTTGAGTAGCGCAGCATTTGCCAATCCAGCCTCGACAAAGAGGCGTGTGCATCCCTCACCAACCAGGCCCGCGACGTAGTGGCAGTATAGCTCGTATTCTTTGATCGTCTTGACTCCAGCATTAAACTCAGCGTTGTTGGCATAGTCTGCCATTCCGTTGCCCATGCGCCTGGTGATGTCCTTGATGATGTCCTTGTAGGCGGGCTTGATCTTTTTGTATTCCTCAATGACCACGTTGAACTCGACCAGAAGCTGCCTGTCCTTCTCGTTGGGACCATTTTCCGTAAATGTCCAGCCATCCTGTTCCAGGATATCCTGGAAGTTGCGTAGAAGAGGCTCCTTCTTTGCCAAAGGGATGGTCATGTCATCCTCAATCGTATCGAGACCACGCAGGATCAGGTAAAATACTGTGACGGGCGCCAAAAGATCAGGGTGCAACTCGAGGATGACGGCGGCAAAACTACGGCTTGTTTGGTTGAGGAAGTGGTAGCATCGCTTCAGGGACTCGGGTTCCTTTGATTCGTCGCGCTCATGTACTGGGTTGTGCCATACTTTCCTGGGGGGGACATTAGCCACGTCGACCACGTAGGGAGGCCCGCAGACGCGCAAAGGAATACGCAAGATGGAACTCGTACCATTGAATTATGGAGCGCAATTCAGCCGGGTGAACGGCGTAGTAGAGGAAGCCCAAGGGACTCATGCCAGGCAGACGTAAAGGAATCGGGGGTTTGTGCGGGTGTTGGCGCAGCGGTGTATACTACTTGCAGAAAAGCCACAAGACAGACGCCAATTGGTACGCAAGAGACAGAGGACCGTGGTAGATACAAGATCCAGGATGGGTGGCAGAGTGTGCTGCTGGGCGGTTGCAGAAGACGTTGGTTTGCCCCTAATTCGAGCCTCTCCGCAAAGAAACAGCCTTGGACCCTGTGGTGCACGGCCCATTGGTAATCCCGCTTTTCGCGCCTCCCTCTTGTCATCACTGATTGTTGCGTGTCACCCATCTTCACCGCCAACCCCTTCTTGAGCGTACGAATAACGGCCAACATAGGGACGATGACGAGACATCATGGCTTTGCTCCAAGAATCTGGCACGCCGTCATGCGCATGCCCTGCTCTTACTCGTAGTTCGTCCGCCGTGAAGGCCACCCGTTCTGCATTCTAGCGGGAATGATGCCAAGTAGATGCGGATACATTAACACTCATTTCTTGATCGCTCTTGGGCCTTTGCTCATTTTCTCGTGCCGAGTACAGCGATGTTTTGGTATGCCAGTGGCCTCAGGCAACAATTTCGTTTTCGGTTTCCGTAATCTGCTCCACAACAGACTCAACGACTTTTCACTACGAACTCATCTGGTAATAGGATGTGGGACGCGCAATGAGATCATGTCATGTATTTTGTGTTGGGGGAAAAGAGATCGAAAAATTTCGTCCGCCGTTCACGAAGTGATGAGAGATGAATGGATTAGATGAGTGGATTAGATAAGGTGCGACGGTGACACAGAAGCAGAACCCAATCGGTAATTTTCTATTCCATAGCCCCCCTACAGTGCAGCTCGCACCCTGGCTGCCCCGTCAGCTTTCCACACACCACGGCCATGTGTATCGAACTCTAGATAATGATGTGCTCAGCCCAATTGAGGTAATGACGCCACAGATGCACTATCGATAAGCCGATACCATTCCTTCAACCCACATACATATCTACAGCAGAAACAACACATCCTACACCAAGAGCCATGGCAACAATACAGGCTGCACCAGTTGCTCTGCCACGCGTTGCAATTACATACTGCACTCAATGTCGCTGGATGCTGCGAGCAGCCTATGTAAGCCCTCTTATACGTTGCACCAACAACCTTCACCAACATATACTAGTTTGGCCAAGAACTCTTATCAACATTCGGAACGCAAATAGGTGAAATCGCCTTGATCCCCGCGACTGGGGGCCTTTTTACGGTGGAACTGGTAGGTTTTCATATTGCCATCACGCTTGCTTGCTAGCTGCTGACATTGCAAGACATACCTTCCGCCTGTGGAACAAGGTCAGAATGCTGAAGCAACAAAGGTGCTACTGTGGGATAGAAAAGCCGAAGGGGGATTTCCTGGTATGTATCTCTCAGCAATGAAAAGCGTTCAGTTAGTGGGATGCTGACTGGCTCTAGAAACAAAGGTACTGAAGCAAAAGGTGCGGGATTGCATTGACCCTTCACGGGATCTAGGGCACTCAGATAAGCACGGTAAGAAGAAGGAAGAGAAATCGGTCCAAGGAGATAAGACTGAGCCCGAAGACAGAGGAGCAGGCCAGGAGAAGAGCCAGGAGGTTGAAGTCAAGAGGAATCCAGATGGAACCATTTGCGAGGATTGTAGATGATAAGCGAGGCGTGGGCTGTCATTGGCAGGATGAGCTTAAGCTCGGGTATGTCCATTGCTATATCTAGTGTTTTTTCTTAGTAGGCAGTAGTGTACAAACTGATATATCTGACAGAACAAACTTGTGTATGGGGGTGCGGAATGCCACCCTTGATTTGATCCACACTTCGCTACAGAAACTCTATTCCATTTTGTACGTATACTGTCTAACCCTAGGCAAGTAGAAAAGCTAACGATGGCTCAGATCTCATGCCAAGTTTGCCGCAACGCCAATGTACAGCTAGCCTCAACATCAACAGCAATGCTGCAGCAGCATTTGCACTACTGTGAAGCGATCTATCGGCGTAGCCTCTATGAGACATGCATTATCGTGAAGTGAGGAGCCGCGCGTAACTTTGGCGCGCATGTGGGGAGGATGCACTATGGTAGGTGTAGTAGTGAATGAGAATACGTCATCTACTTGACAGCAAAGCTTTGATCCGCGGATGACGATTAGTTGGATACATGAAACTGACCATGTCGATGATCTTTGCGACGTGGTGTAATCGTTGGTGATGTGAATGCTGTCACGTAGTCGCTGATCGCGACACTCGGAGGCTGTAGCCGGTGATGCTCCTTGCATGGTGCAATATGTTGTAATACACCATCATTCGGCGGAGGTGAAGTCCGAGTAGGCTCTGGCGTGGTGGTGACGACGACGAATGCGATTACAAAGCTGGCACAAGTCGGCGGGGAGCACTGCCAGTATATGCAGTGGCATGATGCCCACCGGACACCAGCATCTATACCTGTGCTCCTGCTGTAATAGACAGCCTGTAAGTATGTAGTCATGCATCGCAATCGTACGCTAAGCTGTGAGGAGAGCCGAGCTGCGAGCAATCTTGAACGGCGATCATAGCGGGCTGACGGCATCCCCACCCCCGACTTCACACTCACAATTGGTGCGCAACAAACACTCCGACACACTTGAATTCGGACGCGTACAACACCACGCCAGGTCGATGCGCAAGCCATCATTTCCCCATCCTCGCTGCCACATTGCCGTGGCGCCAGTAAAGCGTGGGAAAAATGGCCCCATACAGCCTCGACAAAAACCGCCACCCTGGCTGAGGGAGATCGCCGTATCGTCTAGAAGCGCCACACAAGCCTTGCTAATTATTCCAGCACTCCCAAGGCTCATATGCTGGCGCGCGCTTTACTACAATTTGAAAAAATAAGGCCATGTAAGCGACTGCGGGGTCCTGAGTTGGGAAGCAGCGCAGACAGCCCCAGGGCCTAACAGCCAGGCCAGGTACACATGGCCGCCCAATTACACGCATGGGGGGTTCTAAACTCTACTCTTCTGGGACGCCTCTAGGCATACTCTGCACCATGTGCGTCGAGAACGGCCGCGCCAGTTCGATTTCCCGGGGCCATAGCCTGACCAGCGCAAGCCACTCACGGCAGTCGACCCCTTCTGGCATGGTCGTCTCGCAAATCGCTCTACCCGCTTCCTCACGAGCCGATACATGCACACTATAGTAGGCGGGCGTTGCGATAGCTGAAGGGACGACGGGGATCTAGACACATGGCTGCATTGTCCCACCTTCGGCTGCTACGAACTTCCACTCAACCCTGTCTCCCTGCCGCAGCAGAGGTAAATCGATAACATTGATCCCCGCCCGTGCGTGTTGTGTATTTCATTCTTTGGTACGCTTACCTGCGCTTTTTCACACTAACATAGCCTCGAAAGCGCCTCAGCCCGTACAATTAACGTCAGAGACAAAACTTCATTAGCACTTGATTCCCAGTCGCACGTCTACCCTCTTGACAACTTTTCATGATTCTGCACACAGTGACCTGAGCTTGGTAGTCGCCACAGCCTCATTGGGCGGACTTCGACGGCCACCCAAGGACTCCGTACATTCCAATCAACACGTCATAGCCGGACTACAGGCGACCATATCTATTTTGGGTTTCTACAGGACGATAACACGAAACCTTTAACTGGCATCTAAATGGGCTCGAGATCTGCCAGCTGCTCTGCAGCAACACGAGAACCGATGCATCCGACAAAGATTCAGCGATGGTCGGGCTTGACCCGTACAGTAAACGACTGGGACCACGGTTTGCGAAGGGTATGTTGAAGCTCGTCGTTATTGCTCTTGGCTGACAGTTCGAAAAGGACCCCGAACTATGGTATGAAGATGGCGACTGCTACATTCACCTTCATGCCAGAGGAATGTCACGTCGCGGCCCGTCTTTCTGCATTCCTTTTAGAGTCTTGCGACAAAAAAAGTGCGAGTCGATAATCAGCCAGTGTGATGCCCATTTGGTTTCACTGCAGACATCGGCCTCGCAAAAATTGAAGCGGGTGCCCAGTTCACTGATTGATGCAAACAAGCAACAAAGCACTATGGAACTTTTCATACCTGCGCCCGCAGAGGTTGCTCGACAAGACTCTTTCAGATGGCACATTACAACTCGTAACTTCTTCGCGTTCTTGCTAGGCAAACCGTTAGTTGGCGACCATATGGGCCAGGCTTATGTGGATCTCCAAGAAAGGTTACACCTTTTCCGGCCTGATCACCCTAGCAACATGCAAGACTTTCTATCATACGCTGAAGACCAGGGCTACCGGGACTTGGTCGAATGCACAGATTATGCTCTTGCAAGTTTGTTCTATGCAGAGCGTTACAAGCTCAGGGATGTTTGGGTTGATGCTTTCGCCCATTGTGTTGGCATGAACGAAAGTTTGGCCCTCAGCCCGGAATTTTCAGTAAGGAGCCAAAGTGTGCTACTTGAGTACGACGCTAACAACTACACAAAGCCTATCTCAAAACTTACCAAAGCCTTGATTACCCGAGCTCATCGCGAAGTCGATGCTCATCTCGGGCGCGTATCTAGTGCGCTCAGCAAGTTCCTGCAAGAAGACTTCTCGCCTACATATCTTGGGCTGACGGACGCTGCTCGAAGCCATCTTGACCGATTCCGCCGTTTCTTGCACACATTCTATGCTGAAAAATTTGGCTACTGGCCGCCACCTCGAGGCACTGTATTCCCCAAGGCTCTTTACAAGTCCATGTATTATGACTTCAAGAGCCTTTACGACTATCTCGTAGATACAACATCTACTGTCGACATTTCTTCTCAAGGGCCAGCGAGTGGTGGGATTTGTGTTCTGCAGAACGTGCTTACTTTTGACCAGCGGCACAACTTCACTTCACTGCCACATCCATTGCCACTGCTGCCAACATACGTATCGCCTTCGAAAAAATCAGACTCGCACAGGGCGTTACGGCAGCTTACTCTTGCTTCTCAACATCAGAAAACACACAAGATCCATACCATGAGCGGCGCGTTAAGGGCCGCAACGAATATTCTAGACCAGCATGTCATCAGCTCGAAGATTGTTCAGGCGTATATGCACTTTGAGAACACACATGCCGTCAACGCCTGCCGGCGTCAGGAGAAAATAACCGTCATGGATGCGCGCAAAGTCCGGTGGCTCCTCATTTATGGTACACTCCAGTACCTAGTGTCTGCACTTCGGGCTCCAAAGCAGGTCCGCGACTCTGAAAGCTCAGATTATCCCTTGTGTTATATTGCAGATCCCACTTCATCAGCTGCAGACCGCACAGATGCGGCTCCTTCGCCAGCCCCTTCGATGAATATTTCCCAAGCCATCGACCAGTACATTTTGGAGTCACAATGCAGCCCTTCGCCTATCGAACCAGATTGCCAAAGGGAGGACTATTTTACCCCCAAAAACTTGAGTCGGCGAGGGTCCATGGAAGTATCACCACTCAGAGTTTCTCGACCTGCGCGTCCATCCTCAGTGCGGTCATTGTCACAAATTTCACTGTCCTCTCTGAGCTCTAGACGGAACAGCCTTACGACGCAGTCCACGCGTCTCTGCGTTAGCAGTACCAAGGTGTTGAACGAGTTAGTGGAGAAATCTCAACCTTCAAATAATGACCCGCTTGTTCTTGTTTGCTCTGATCAATCCACCTCGCCGATCGTCATCAACCGAAGTGGGTCAGAAACATCTTGGTTCAGGTCGCGCACACCTTCTGTTTCGCGCAGCAGGCGAGCCTCAACAAGGAGCACAGATGGCTTCCCGAGAACCCCACTACTTGACAGCTCACAACTCGATCGTTCTGCAAAGGCGCTATCGCTCTTGGGCATGGGAGAAGTCCCCAGCCGGTCGGACAGCACTAGCTCTACGGGAAGTTCGTTGTGGAGTGAGGGTGTAAGTGCAGCTTCATCCAAGTCAAGTACATGCGACGATAAACCTAAGACCAGTGAAGCAGAGGAGTGTGGTCTTCTAGGCGGTCTTGTCTCCATTATGACCCCAGTGGACTCACGAAGGATTATGTTGCCAACCACACCTCCCGTGTCACAAAGCCACATACACCCTTCGTTGCGGCAGGAATCTCGGGGAGACGGGTTCCAATTCGAGTTCGATGACATGAAATCAGGAGCCGAGCATGGTCACCATGAACCTAATGATTCTCAATCAACCATTGGCATGGCCGTGTCGATGCCTCCATCATCCAGCCCCCATGTTTCTCTAGGAATAGAGCCTACACTCACTGATACCGAGACACGGCTTCTAGTTTCTGACAAGAGACCGTTCCTTCCACGATCCATTTCCATTCTATCGGCTCCAGCCAGTCCATCCTCTGCATCCCATGACGGCCTGGATACCGTCAAGGCTCCCACAGAGAACTACTGGGAGCATTACAAGGCCACACTTACCCAACAACGAGAACGGTCAAGGTCACGTACCGGTTCGCGGTCAGAACTTGCCTCTCCCGGACCCTTCAAAGTGCCCTTCTCCCGCCTCTCCAACCCCAGTAATGAGGACAATCGCGGCGTGAAGAGTGAGCGAAGACTATCCCATCTATGGCGGCGCTAAATTTCATTCGTTCGGCTTTGTCGTAAATTCGGTTTCTTACACTTTTAGCGACTATGTGGCGTTCGGCGAACAAAACTTGTTCCAGCATCTCTGTTCTATACCCTCATCTGCATCAGCATTTTCACCTTTTACACATGTACATCAACAGCTAGCAATAATGCACTCATAAGGCAGGGAAAGCGATCTCTTACCGCCATCTTGCTCTGCGCATCTAGAAAATCTTGAACCTTGAATCTTTGACGTATCTCTAATCGGACCATGGTAAACGGAGCGACCACGGACGCAGCCTAGATATGAGTTTCCCCGGCTGCTAGGTTCATGACAACAATCTCTAGCGTCTTGCGGGGAGTAGGTTGCTGCTAGCTACACTCGCCTATCCTACTGACTGAATGCACTGCGGTAATTTGTGCACAATCGCGATCGTCATTAGGAGAGCCTTGACAGAAGTAGCGCGTAGTTGTGTATTTAGTAGCCTAAACGTACATCTTCAAGAGATTTTACAGTCACAGTTCTTCGCTAACAATTACATAGGCATCACCCCGATCCGACTCATGTGTAGCAACCTCCACAGTATAGCGTGTATGCAGATGGTGGAGACAGCCAGGTACAAGTTCGATAAGGTTCTTTGTCATGGACCTAACTCAGGATAGAGTGGCCTCGACGCTGGGCTCGGAGTGTGGCTCGGCATCGACGCGGTGAGCTGACAAGGAAGACGCCGAAATTTGAGTATCCACTGATGGCGTTATCCTAAGCAGACAGGCTAGAACGGCTTGCGGCCGAACTGTCGAATCTTTTCCTCAACAAACATACGATCGCCTTGAGTGATCTGGAGCGCAGTTAACTTTGCGCCAGCGATGGGGGTTCTAAAAATTGAACCCCGGCCCCAGAATTTCGAATGCGTCGCCTTCCACTAACAACGTCATCCAGAAGCAACTAAATAGACCAAGTGGCGAGATTGCGACATCGATGAGGCTTGGGCAGATTCATCGCCCCAAATGAATGGATGTGGCGTGCGGCTCAACAGCATTTACCGCTCCAGAGCGGTACCTGTGCAGCCTTGCACTTGCGAGTCATTGTCTATCACAACAAAACAACGTGGTACTCATGCTCGCTAGCAACAGGCTATGGAAAACCCGTTGCGAGCACCTAAGGTTCGGCCCTTTGCCATTGCATGCAGATGCACGCACAGAACGGTTGTTCCTCGTATTTGAATCAAGAATATCTTGGGCTGTCTGTACAAAAGAAGCCATGTTGGGGGTGTGGAACCTATTTGTGCCGAATATGCGGAAGACATTGTTGGAACTAACTTGCACTAATCCAACATCTGTGACACGGGCGAGTACAGTTTACGCAACTAATTCCTCCTGATTACAGCTGATCAGTTCCCTGTTTTGCATAACAAGAGCAATTTGCTAGGCAAAAGGGAAGGCGCAAGGCGTAGTGTCCCGCCATTTTCCACACACAAGGCCGGTAAACGTCCGTCTGAGGATAGGCAGGCGGCAACCACCACGCTGTGGCTCCATCATTTCTCGTATTCTCCACTACCCCCTTGGTATAGAATGTACAATATCTGGAGCTCTGATAGACGATCACGTCGAAGCTTCGTGCCCCAAGCGTCGACCTTATGCCAACTATGTATGTAAGAGCCTGGGGTTGAAAATGGAAACAAGATAAATACAACATCCCCATCCTCCCCACAGCCCATCTTCATCCACAGGCAGCCGTCTCACTACCTCCTTCCAATCCTCTCCTCCAACCCAAAACACCGCAACAATGCGCTTCCTCACTCTCACCACCCTCCTCGCCACTGCGAGCGCTGTCCCAACGCTCTACCAGCGCAGCCCTGTCGGCAACGTTGAGCCCGTCCTGATCACCGACTACAGCCTGCGCAAGACAAATGGTACCATCCAAAATGTCAACTTCCACATCCACGGCTTCCAGGCCCGCAATGTGTCCTGCGCCGCTGGCCCCATCCTCTCGCTTCCCAGCGAGACTGTCACCTGCGGAGCCAGCAACTACAGGTTTGTGCTGTCGCCATTGAACGGCACCGACCCCAACCAGTATGCCCTGAGCGTTTACCACCAGACCGGTATTGCGTAAGTTCTTCCCTCTCCCCTTTCCTTTTTTCCATAAAACTGTTGTGGTATGATGGTAGTGGCTAACGGAGAAATTAGTTCTGGCAAGTACGCCACTGGTACCGTTCCTACCTACTGCGTTGCTGGCGGTCTCGGATCCCAGGATCTGCAATGCAACCAGATTCGTCAGCTTGGTCCTTACAAGCTTGTTCTTCGCTCCTAGATGGATGCGGGTAAATTGACGGGGTAAATGAAAGTAAGATGGATATGAATATTGGCAGGCCCTGAAATGTTTACTGTATATAATGAGGGCGCGAGAAGAGATGAGAGACTGGGGAGGTGGTGAAAGGGGCGAAGTGATTATTGAATTTCTTGTATATAGAGTGAGGATAGTTTATTGAGTGGTTTGTTGGCTTCGATCATTAATGTTTTTTATCTGCGGTTGAGTGTAATGAAGTGAGGTTTTTTGACATGTGGTGTGAGGACAAAAACAAGTACATACATTGGGAAATAGGTAACTGTACCAGTGTTTTCCTCATCTATATTCCATACACACAAAAATCATGACATTGTCTTGTTGACATGCAAATACACCTCCTTACATCAACAGCTCTTCACTAGGAGACATACTCCGGATCAACCTCAATCACCATGTCCACCCCAAATGCACTCGGCCTAGGCGCTACAAAATGCGGTATCCGCCAAACCTCCTCATTCCATCTCTCCAGCGTCCCCGGCGCAAGTTCCTCCTGGCAATCATAAACATTAAGATACTACCACATCACAAAACGTCAGTCACACATCTCCATCCCCAACTCCACCCCCTCCCTCAAAACCCCCCAAAAAATCAGAAAGAGAGAGAGAAAATAATAAAGAACAACATACCTCCAACCCCCCCATCCCCCCAATAATACTCAAAACCCCCTCCCCAATAACCCCCCCACACTCCCCAAACTCCACCCTTCTAACCCGTTCCTTCCCACACCAACTCCCCAGAAAATCCCAAATTCCCCCATCAACCCCACTACACCTTTCTAAACACAGCTCTTCACACCCCCTACTCTCCTTCAGCAAAACCGCAACCTCCGCCGTCCCCACCACCGCCCCCTCAACCCTCAACCCCAGCAACCTCCTCCCCCAGCTCGGCGTCTCGGCGCCCAACACCCCCCACGCCTTCCTCTGCTCCTCCCTATCCAGCGCCATCTGCGCGCGCTCCACCGCGCGCCCATGACTCCCAGCATCGAAACGCAGAGAAAGCCGTTGCAGTGCGGAGAGGTTGCGCAGTGCGTGCGCCATGCGGACGCTCATGGTCCAGAGCGTGATGTCGACGTGCGAGAGGAGGGGTGCGTGGCGGGTTAGGAGGGTGGTGAGGAGGGCGGATTGGAAGTTTGAGAGGGTGGTGTAGGGGTAGGTTGTTATGTTTGGGATGTGGAGCCAGTGGTCGTGGGGATGGCGGTCGGGAGTGGGATGGACCTGAGAGGAGAGTGTTTGAGGAGGGGAAAGACGGTGGTTTGATGCGGAGAATGAGTATGGGGAGGGTAAGGGGGGATTCCCAACGAGAGGGATTGCAGGTTTGCGTTTGCGAGGGTGCGGGCTGGACGGCAGGTTTCTGAGAAGCGGAGCAGGGAGGGGAGGGGGAGGGAGGTGATGATTTGGCTGAGGAGTTCGGCGGGGAGGGAGAGGATGTGGGGGGACATTCTTTCTTTCTTTTTTTCTTTTTTGGAGGTTGGGGGGATGGGGAGTGGGTGAAGGGGAAAGGAAAGGGGAGTGGAGTCTTGCTTTCTTGACTAGAGGTAGATGGTGAGATAGTATGACAAGAGATGGATAGACATCTAGTTGGGAATCCCGAGACACTTGTAGTAGATCCTCCAGAACAGATTGTGCTGTTGTTACCTCGACCAAAAGAGGCCATACGTGAGGCCCTATTTTCAGCCCTCTCCGCGGAATCACCCACCGCACTCGTCCCCTCCCCTCTTGCTCATTCTTCGCAAATCATCTCACAGGCGCTTATCCCATCGGTGTCTCTAGCCCCAAGTCCTTACTCTTCAACAAACCCCGACATGGACGCCGTGGCGCTCGCCAGTGCTGTGGGGGTGGAATTCTTTGCGTGCGGCGTTTTTCCCTGACCTACATCGCATGATGTTGTGTAATACGGCCCCCCCCCGAAAAACCGAGGTGCGTCAGACGAGGTGAGGACAGTGTACCCGAGAGAAGACGAAGGGATATCCTATTTCTCACAGGGTCGATGAATGTCCGTGTTGAATCTGGGTTCTGTACGAAGGATCGCTGTGTAACTCTAAGAGACGCGATCGCAAAAGTGATGCATGGGAATGTGGGGTTTGCACGCATTGCAGGCTACGTGCTCTCGTTTCGACGCGCTCGGCGTGATAGTGATAAGAATCGAGCTGCTGTCAAGCAGCACAGCACATGAAGCCAGCCCCGTCATCTCTCTTCGGAGAATGGGCATTGCTGTGTGAGGCATACATCATGTCATGTGCGCTCGTGTGGATGCGAGATACATCACGACCGCATACCAGGTTGGTTGGGAATGGCCAAGCACGCACAGCGCCAGGATCTGGACATGGCAGATGATGAGCACCGGGGCCACGGGTACGTATTGTCAGTGGGTCGCTTGTGCATTCGCTACGCGGTGCATGCGTATATGCACGAGAAGCAGTATTGGATCCTATGATCATCTCGCGTAACAAAAAAGCAAGCATGCATGGAGAAGAGTGTACATTCGCCTTTGGTCCTCTGCATTGGGGCGAGATCGCCATCGCTATTGTATTCGAAGGCCTGCCTTAGCCTATGATCAAGCCACATGTTGCGAGGGAATAATGAGGCGTGTTGGTGCAACTCGAGATCAAGCTCTGTCGGGGCTGGGGATCACTATCAAGCCTCTCCACCAGCACCCCTCTCAAAAACCCTCACGCTACCGTCGCCTTTAACCTGGTACAGAAACTCCTTTCCTCGCCTATTGTCACCACTTTCTTTGGGTTCATTTTCGTTGAGATCCAAGTCTGACCATTCATGCTTCTGTTCGGTGATCCGTATGACGCCGCTCACGTCCCTTGCAACTCCAGTGTCCAAGATCCTCACACCCAGTATCCTCCTGCTCATGTGAGCAAATTTGACTAGCAGGTTGTGATGCGCAAGCTCAAGTGGTTGAGGTGGTGTGGAAAGGTTGAGAAGCGGGTTATCGGATTGTATATGGGTGAGAACAGGTGACACAGTTGGTATTGTGTGAAGAGCCAGAGTAAGCGAAGTGAAGTCCGAGGGTGTGATGGAGGGGTTGAGGGCGAGGAGGAGGTCTGGATTATCGAAGATGAGGAGCGTCTTTCGCTGTACCGCTGAGGGATTGAGTGCAGAGACGGCGCTGGAAATGGTCGTTTTGATTTCTGAAAGGTCGAGTGTCTTCAATACGTAATGACCGGGGGTACTGCTACCTGCGTCGGCCGCCTCTGATGTTGTAGGAACCGTAGCGGGTGATTGTGTAGGCGCTGCCGCTGCCACTGCCGCTACAGGTGGTCCTCTTACAGGCGCTATCCCTCCGAGAGGACCTCGTGCAGGTAATGTCTGCGGCCCTCTCTGCACCTGGATCCTATTCAGTCCCGTGACTTGTGGTTTTGCCTGTCGATTGGCCCGCGCGTCTATTCCGGATATACCATTGCCAGGCGTATTTGCACCAGCCCCCAGCCCATCAACGAAGGCGAATCTCCCCTCTTTCCTGAGTCTCTCCAAATCTAGACCCGCGCTCTTTCTGGATTCCTGTTTCCAGAACTCGTACTGTCGCATCCAAGAAACCAGCACTACATTGTGCCCCTCCTCCCCGCCGTCTTGAGCTGTGACTGTGCTCAGCGCATCGCACAGGAACCGTAGTAGCAGCCAGTTTGCGCTGGCTCCGAGAGTGCTCGTGAGCAGGATAAGCGAATCCTCGCGAGGAAGTTGGATGTATGGTTGGAGAAGAGGTGGTATGCGACTCGACGGTGGCATTGCGACACAGGGCTGGAACAAAATTGTGAAACGCAAGAAGCCGCCCTGAAGCGATGCACACGTGCCGGTTGCTGTCCGAGACCGATACTTTGAGGCTTTGAGGCTTCCGGACTCTGTTAATCTGCTGCCGTCAGTCAAGTTGCGTGTTGGACATTCGAGCCATCAGTCGGCATCCCTAGCAGTTGACCGTCACATTTTCTTTGATTGATAGTGCAGCCGTCATGTGTCTGACGCCTAATCTACTGTGAATGCTGACTTGAAACCCACGACCCTTGTGCTGGTAGATGAGAAGATCAGAATCGTCTAGGTAAACGCTTGTAGCTAATTAGCAGCATTGCTGTCTCACTGGGCATGATGGAAAGCCTAAGACTGAGCTGTACGATAGAGAACATCACGTGACCATGACGTATCTCCATCGGCCAGTGAAGCTGGAAACAGAATCTCCCCGCACCAACGATATGAAGCCCACTAGATGCACAGCAGTCTATGTATACACGATCATGGCGACCAGGATATCAGTGATGAAACAGCAGAGCATACGTGACAGGGCACCACTCAAGCGATGCTATGGCCGAGCGAGCGTGTTTTTGGATGGAGCGTCGTCGCCGATGCGCAATTCGCTTTTCTAGGCACCATCCTGCCTGCGTACGTCCGACTCTACCTCGTCTGCTTCTGTGGCAGCACAACTACATACGCAGACCGAACCTGCGCCACTTTCGGTTGGGTAAACACATTCCATAGCCACTGGTTATCTCGACCCTGCTTGCCATCGTCCAATCACATGCAGTCATACAGGACCCCAAATCAGTTGCAGCATGCCCAGTGATTTGCCAAGGGTAGACGCCTCAAAATGCGGTTCCCATTGGAGCCAAATGATCATCAATGGAACTTTTGTTAAGTTCACGTTGTTTTGCAACCTTCCTAATCCGTCATCCGGAATAATCGCCGTGGGCAAATTATATATGAACAAATAATCCCACAAGACGCATGACTAGCCATCATTTACTTGCTAGCTTCTATCACACAACAATCAGCTCTTCCAGGGACCACAGTGACACACTCGTATGCAAGTAGTCAGGCGGTAACCAGGCTTCAAGTATGCACGACGACCTCGAAAATGTTAGTGCTGCTAGCGAGCCGATACAAAACAACAACAATAGAAACTCTGTGTCGCCAGCAATATCCATAACGCATGCCTCAGGCGAGGACAAGAATCCGAATAATTCATTGCGCCAAGAGGCCCTTGTCGAAGAAAGTACAGCCAGAGCCGAGCCAGGAGAGACTCACGCTTTTCTCTTCAACGATCGTTCCGAAACCAGAGCTATAGGACAGTTCATTGCAAAAGACAAACACAACAGCGCATCAGTTCTCACGACATGGTGGTTTGAACTGGCCTCTTTAGTAGCCGCCCTATCGGCCTTGATCGCTATTGTGATTACTATGGCAAAGTATAACGATAAAGAGCAACCTGAATGGAGATACTCAATCAATCTCAACACGATCATCGCCGTTTTGGCCACTGTGCTGCGATCATGTATGGTGGTTGTAGCGGAAGAAGGTAAGAGGCCCATCGATCTTTAAGTCAATCAAGGGCTTGACACTGTACCAGTCATTAGCCAATTGAAGTGGTTGTTGTTTCGGCGACCACGGCCCCTCTGGCAACTTGAGCATTTTGATACAGCTACTCGAGGGCCCTGGGGCTCGCTGCTACTCTTCTTCCGAACAAGGTCTCTGTACGTATACTCCTACGGTGCTGTGGCGGAAGATTGAAAAATTGTATAAACTAAAATACATGATAGAGGTGCGGCGTTTGTAGGATGCATAGTCATCATACTGTCAGTCGGCATCGGGCCTTTCTCACAACAAGCTGTGAAGTCTGTATCGTGTGAGCGACCTCTGGCGGGAGCAGAAGTATCCATCAGGATCTCCCAATAGATGACCACCTCAAACACAAGTGAAATCGCAAAGGGTCACTCGAAATGGGACTTGGACTTGGACACCAAGGTTGCCATCCTGGACGGACTTGTGAATCCCAACACAACTCGGTCCGATATCACGCCGAGTTGCAGTACTGGCAACTGTATGTTTCCTTCACGCAACCGTGTCACACATTCTTCGGTCGGGCTGTGCAGGAAATGCGTGGATGCATCTGATCGGTTAGTGGAGGTAGGGCTACAAGATCAAGACCGGTGGATCCGGTTATCAGACGGTAATGGCATTAGTGGAAACCTAAATAGAAGCCTTCCACGAATTGCCCTATCTGTTCTTACACGATCCAGTATGCAGAGAGACTGGGAATCGGTTTCTCTGAACGGAAATCTTTTGAAACCATTCGACGTCTCATCAGACGACATATTTGCAGCATCAATACTCAACGTCAGCATTGTCACCTTTACGAATCATGGCTGTGAGTCCTTGGGGCGGGAAGATGACCCAAAATTTCAGCGTTGTCCAGGAGCTGATGCAAACTGGACACTTCCAGTCATGAACTTCCTAAACGCCGTGGCGGCAACATGCTCGTTCTACCCTTGCGTCCGCGACTATGCCGGAACTGTCCGCAACACCACCTTCACCGAGACAGTCATAAAGGAAACGCCAATAAAACCAGCAAGAATCACAAAGGAGAGCCGCACTTACGACTTCAAGGATCTGCACAGTCCATGGATCATCGATAACCAAATATACACACGCAACAATATATCCTCCGTACCAATCCAAGGCAACAACTTTTCTAGCTACTTTCTCAATAGCATCAGCACAACCTTCCCAACAGCCTGCATCTATGGCATCGATGGTGACTACGCACTGAGTCTTGGGCGTTTCATGCAATCCGTCATGAGTGGGAATTGCTCCACCGTGGCACACTTTGTTCCCGAATTTTACAAAAACGACTACAAAGCTCTGGTGTGTAACCCCTGGCAGCTCGAGGCCCTGGTAAACAAGGGCCGCGCCAACTTCGACACAATCAATCGCAATATGCAATCTGTAGCCACGGCTGTTACGAGCGAGATGCGTAGAAAGGGGTCTTACTATGATCCAGAGGTTACTTACGGTCCTCGGTTTCACAGTGCTCCGCCTACATTTGTTACAGGAACGGTTCTTCGTACGACGACCTGCACGAAGTTTGATTGGGCGTGGTTGAGTTTCCCGCTTGCACTAATGATTTTAACAACACTTTTATTGTGCATTACGTGCGGCAAGATGGTGTTTGACAAGTCCGGGGTTCCCGTATGGAAGTCATCGATTTTGCCGTTGTTGCTAGCGGGCCATCGACTGAGAGATGTGGCTGCTGCGGAGGATATGGATGACATGAAGGCGAATACGAAGTTGCTGATTGTGAGCCTTGTGCAGGATGAGAGAGGATGGGAGTTCGTGATTGAGGAGTTCAAGGATAAGAAGAGAGGGGAGGACTAGGCTTTGCGACACTCAAATGTAGATTAATCGCATTATCTATATAGAAATTTATCATCAAACCATACTTTTTGGTTTTACAGCTCTAGTGTGCTGATGAATAGGGTTACGAGCAACCATAGGTAAAAAACTCTTATCGTCCGAGCTCTGGTATAAGAGTACGACTTCTCTTTCCTGTAGAAGAAGCATTCAATCCATTATGACTCCAGTCATCCTCCAAATTCTTCGTAGCTCTATGCATCCGGATACTCCTGTGATATCGAAGGCGTGGAGGTGAAGATAGCTCGTCGCCCCTATTGTAAGACTCATTGCTCGACACCATCTACACCCGTTGAATAAGGCCAATCGCAATCTTCCGACAACTCGGCAGAGTATATTGTAGAAAGCCTTGCTCTCTCATGTCATCATAGAAGCTACTCAGAGAGTTACTCTGCAGACTTTCGGCATACAATATCGCTTTCAGTGTTTTAGTTTTCATATTTTATCATCTGTTTATCGATATTTATCTACATCGGCTTTCATGCCAATGATACCGTGTGTCCCGCATCCACCACTACCCATGGGTATTAGAAGCTGGGTACATTCCCCGTTACCTTTTCATATCATTGAAAGTTTTCATAAGTGACCGTCGAGGCCGAATCACCGTCCCGTAGAACTTTGGTAGCTAGATCTTGAACCCAGAACCTCAGATTATCAGCCCATCAAAGCCCCACATCTCAGACTTGCTCCTCCTCTTGGATGCTGACCCACTCACTCAAGGTCTCCGTTGCAACCGTCTTTTGCTGTTCCTTTTCCGGACCTAGGTAAGACTCAATGACAGGTGGACAGAGTAGGTCGAATAGCGATGGAGTCGCGTTTGTTACTGGGGTCTGAGCATCGGGTTCATCGTTGGCGCTACTATTGTCCGGGCTTTCTTGCGTCTCAGGTGCTGTGACGACCGGGGCGCTCGCTTCAGGTGGCCCAACGCTGAGATCCAAGCCCAGTAGGTCCTCCAAGTCCAGTATTTCTCCGTAATGCGTGGTACCTGCTGCTGTCTCCACGGCTCCAATTTCAGCATCTGATTTAGCAGGACGAACGTGCTTGGTTTGGCGAGGCTGGTCACTGGTCCCATTCGGTTGGTGACTCGTTTTGCCGCCGGTAGCAATCTTTCCGAGCTCACTTGGGAAAAGCCATGGGAAAGATATCAGTGGCATGTGCTCTGGGTCCTTGATACGAAGAGGTACAGTGCTGCCTCCGACAATCTTGGTTTTGGTACATTCGTCCAAAGCAGTTTCCATCTCGCGTGCTGTGACTGTGTACATGGCAGCAACAAAAGGTCCTAGGCGTTCCCAGTCGTTGTTATCACTTAGCTCCGCGGCAATGCGGCACTCGCTGCGGAATTGATGCTTCAATGCTGCAATGGTTCTGCCGAATTCTTCGGCAAATTTATAGTCACCGCTCTCGTGGTTGTGCACCAGTACGAAGACAGACCATGCTTCGAACTCGGTTTTGATACCGTGTTTGGCCATCAGTCGTCGGAGTGCTTCGTCGTATGAGAGCTTGAGACTCGCCGCCTTGTCCAATAGTTCTTGGTCGAGGTCGAACGCCCCCAAGATGCGCTTGTCAAACGGGTTCTCCCACTGGGGCTTAAAGTCGATCAATTTTACCTCATCGTAGAGAAGACCGAGAATATTCTTAGACGTATAAATCTGATGTTGAGATAGATACTTCTTCTCCATGAAATGCGGCCATTTCCTTGGCCTGAGTTCGCGCTTCATCTCAGCTGGTATGCCGCTCTTGGGGAAGTCCACTGCTCTCGAATGCAGCTCCGCCAGTTCGAGACAGATTGGATCACCAACGCCGTCTTGGTTTAAGTCGGCTTGCGCAAGATGCGCATGAGCGATTTGGCCGAGAGCGTCGTTTTTAATGTAGTTAACGAAGAACTTACTCATATCAATGGCGGAAATCGGACCGTCAATCTCCAATGGTTTTTCCGGTGTGAAATCCATCGGCGGCTCGTTGATGAGCTTTGGTACCAGGTCTTCGTCCCATAGGACCATGTAGTCATCTCCATCAAGATCACCCCCAGAGCACATGTTTGCAAGGTCGCGATCCCCATTCTGAGGAAATACCACGACATTTTTGAGATGGTGAAGTGCTGGGACGTTCACTGCGCGAACCACTCGAACATCTCCTGGATGCAATGACGGGTTTCGTGCTAGTATGCATATGCCTTCGATGGTAATATAATGACCTTTGCTGTTAGGATCGCTGACCCGTAAGAAGATTTCTGGCAGGGTAGCTAGTTTCTCCTCCCTGGTAGCATCAGGTCTGGATTGAGGGTCGTTTAGATGTCCTTTGAGCGTCTTAGTCTCGTCAACACAGCCGAGCAAGAAAGCGCCCTTATCAATAGCAATTCTTGCCTTCTCTTTCAAGTTTTTTATAGTGCAAGCTCTCCAAAGTGCGAGCAAAGACATGATGAAAGGCTCACGGGATCCCATGAAGCCATCTAAAACCATTGCAGCCATCGTCAAGGTAATCTGGTTAATGTCGATGTTCTTTCTGAGTTTCTGTACGGCGATCGATTCATCACTCATTGCTTTCGAATACTCGTTCATCATGTCTTCTTGTTTTCGAAGGAAAACCGCATCTTGAACGCCAAGATATGAAAGAACGAGAATAATCTGCCGGTTGAAATATGGTGTCGCAAAGGAAGATGATCGGATGATCTCAAGGCCGGTATGAGGGGCCCGAAACTTGTATTGGCTCATTCGAATGTGAACTTCGTTACCATTCAGATTCGGGTCGAGTGCAAGTACTCCTTTGCTTCCTCCAAGTCGAAATTGGAAGAGGGAAGGGGGGTCAGTAAATGCGTTGGCCAAGCCAAGTTCCTGAGCTGCCATTTGGGCCAGGAAGGGAGAGAGCTTTCCAACACCATCCGTGAAGACGAAACCGTTGCGCTCAACGTCTGGAGCCTTGACAAGCTTCACAGTAACCCCCATCGCGCGTGTCGTAGAGAAACATTGACCCAGACGCGCTGCAAATTTGGATACGGTTTTGATATGATCAAATTCTCCAAGAGACATACGGATATCGTTCGCCGACTTTGACGCTGTAGGTGCATAAAAGTAGGCACCATTCTCACGGAACTGTGAATTTCCAAACGCTAGGAACTCATAGTATCTCCCGGCAACAACGATACCATTCTTCATGGCGCGAAAAACCCTGTCAAATAGTGCTTCAGCCCTACCATTTGGCTGGTTACGTAGCTGACCCTCGGACTTCTCGTCGGTGAATCTCACCCGAATAAAGCGATCAGCGTCCGCTTCATATTTGCGAATGATACGGTTGGATGTCTCCATCACAGGTGTTGCCACATGCATCATAGTTGGAGTGATGGTAACCGATCGCTGCAGAAGACAGTAGCTCGGTATCTTTCTTTTCGTACTTTTGATTGGGATATCGAAAATCTCCATGGGATTGTAGTAGATTTTCTGCCTGTCAGCAACCTTCTCCAAGATGTGCACAGCTCGTTGGCTTTCTAGCGTCTCTAACTTCTTCAAGAACCCAATCGTGATAGTGTGCTCTTTGATATACCCATTTGAAAGGCAGACTTCAAGCTGGTAGCGTACCGGAAAACTCAGATGAGCCTGTCTTGCGAAGATATTGTTGAAATCCATTCCCTGGTTGCTGGGAGTGACATCAAGATGCGGGTGCGTACCGTATATTTCCTCTGACAGAAGACTCCACAGTGGCGAGGGGATTTTCCGCTTGGTAGGATAGTCGATGAGATCCTTGATCTCCACCCCATGGTCGGTAAGGGCATCACTGAAGTTTTTGAATTGCGGGCCACTCAGTGATGGATTATCAAATACCAGGCGGTAGTCAGTCCATCGACCTGATCAGATTAGCAGGAGCTTGCTGAGACTAGTTTGGATGTTTACGTACCAATGTCGATAATAGCAGTGTCTCTATGATTCATCACGGGAGTACGCCGGAGGGTTGCTCGAATGGCTCCATCAACGATATCAGTCACTCGGTACCAAGTATCCCAATCACTCCAGATCTTGTCTGTCCTAGAGAAACTAGTTTGCTTTCGCCCGTCGCCCAGGTTTTCACCTTCGTTTCTCTGCATGTAGAAACATGGCGTGGAGTCGAACGGAATGACGAGGGACGGCTGACCGGTGCTATCTTTGGTTTTGTAAATGTGCGAGATTAGAGAAATGGGTAAGGAGAAGCGAAACTTTCGCATCTGGTTGTTGATTGGAATTCGAAGTGAAAACAGAATATCGAGCTCTTTGCGCTTCAAGTTTAGCGTCACCTGAACACCATCCTTCGCAGGTGGCTCGACGGTGCGCATAGCAATCATGGCTTTTTCCGACACTCTGGCGCCAAACTCGATCCGCTTCGCAGAAAGTATGGTGAACTCGTAATACTTCTTCGCAGTATTTGTGGGACTTGGGATAGTAGCGGCAAGAGGTGGGCGTACTTCAGACCGCACATGTGCAGCACCAACTCGCAGCCTTTCACAAGGGATGGGTTTGTGGGGAGGAGGCCTGGAATACGTTAGTTATGTTCATTTAACTGTGGCGCATGGCTTACCTGAACACTACATATGCATTGTAGCTGGCATCACTACGCGATGTCTCCATTTCGATCCTGAAGACGTTGCCATACGATGACATTGCCTGGTAAACTTCTCTTGTCCAGCAAGTCTTCGGTAAACCCAATATCTTGAACTTGCTTTCCTGGTAATGCGCTGCCTCGCTTTTCAGGATGGATCTATGCAGACTGCGCTGACCATTTGAGTCGCCCTTGGATTTTGCTCGGTTAGTCTTGGAATGGCTGCCAGAGCTACCGGAACTGTTGGAGGATGCTCTACTACTGTGGGAGCCGCCACGAGAGCCGTGTCGAGCGCCTCGTTGGCCGCCTCCATCCCCGCGATTCATACTACAGCTTCACAACTGATTTTGTGCTTGGGGCTTGCCTCTGATTTTGTTCGCTGTAGCGCTGTAATGTATGGTCTTTAGCACGTTATGCAAGCGGTGGACGGTGTGGAACTATTATGGTTCTATTCAGGATTGGGAACCCATGTTCGTTTGCACGTAGAGGCGCTTGCTTTCACTCTTACTTACAGGGACGCACTAAAAGATTGGCGGCTGAGGCGGTGAAACCCCACCAGATCAAGAGAGGCGGGAATTCAACAAAGCCGATCCAAGTGATAGAGAAGCGACAGACTGGTCAGGTAGTAGTGGGAAAGTTTCTACCGAATTCAAAGACTTTAGTTAAGAACTTTAGTTTTGAGACAACGACGACCAGACCGCAGGGATAGAAGTAAAGTGGGCCAGTGTGGCGGGGACTTGTTCGCTTGTTCAAATGATGGAGGCAAACAAATCTTGACACGGGCTGTCTAAGCGGCCGAAACGTGTAGTTGCAGGCACGCGCAAGCAATCGACTATTGCGGTGAGTGTGGATGCGGCGAAGTTGCAATTCTGGCCTTGGAGCTAGCTTTGTAGTAGACGCGAAAGTCTGTGTGGTTGTGATAATAGTATTTAAAAAAACAAATATCGATCAGATTGGGAAGGGAGAAAAATCTCGGGCCGATAGAAAAGGAAGCCCTTTGCAAGGAAGGTGAGAGGGATGCAGCTGTGTATGTGTGTACGTGTACTCGATAAGCGTGCGCAAGTTCTACTAGTAGTTAGTAGAGAGACAAGTTGCAGCCAAGTGGAGGGCTTGACGTCACGCGGACAATGACAGCGGTACCAGAAAGGCGCCAGTTTCATGTTGCGCACTGCAATTTCGAATACAACCCGGTTAAGATCATATTGAAAAGGGGATTTGTGTTTTTGCGTTGCAGATTAAAAAAGAAAAAAAGATGCCAAGCACACATGGGGTGCTCGCTAAACTAGTACTACTAAGCAAGTACTACAAGGGCATGCAGTTTGAAGACAAGAGGTCATTCTGCAATACCAAGGCAAAACAACAGAGAAACAATAAGGACTGATCCACAGCCAACAGTGAGGGAAACAACAACGCGAGGTGGATGCTTAGTGGGTCGAGGTCTCTTTTCCCACACAAGGTAATCCCTTTACTATTGATACGCAAGGAGCACATTGCATGCATTTCGTACTCTGATGCAGCTGGCCGAATTATCATATCAACAATATAATAGCGCTACATCAACAATCTATCTGAATCTCCATGTGCTATAAACTGACTCTAGGACATGCGTGTGGAAGACACCTCACAAAATAAGAACACAAACTAGTTTGTGTATATCGAGATAAACGCCGAGAAAACACAGTTACCAATGCCGCTGGGCCAATCCATTGGTCCCATCATTTGGCATGTCTCGCTCCTCCCCTTGTGCCTCTCACCTTTGTGATGTCCACAATAGTCTCGTCGAGCTCCTCCATCGGCTCATCAACATCAACATGCGCCCTCTCTACCTTTTTCGCCCGTATACGACGCACCGCTTTACCTGCCGCAGTAGCTTTACTGTTCTCTTGCTTGACCACTGCGGCAGTGTTTCCAGGCTTGCGTCCGGGCTTTGTCCTAGGCTTTGTTGCAGACTTCTTGGCAACCGGAGATTTCTTGGTAGCTGCAGCGGTTCGGGACGAGCTTGTCTCACTTGCATCGTCTGTTGATACCTCAACAAGATTCGTTTTGGGACTTGGAGATCTCTTCTTCCCTGGTTTGGGAGTAGCTTCCTTCCTCATCCTTTTGCGTTTACCTGCTGTGATAGCGGTACTATCGGATGACCCATCATCCGAATCGTCTTCAGATATGAAGCGAACCGACTTTCCCGAAGTCTGGTGCTTGCCAGTGGCACCCTTCCCCAGCGATGAAGGCGTCCCAACCTTGTTGCGCTTGCTCTCCGGAGTATAGGCTTCATCACCAATACTACGTTTGCGCCTAACAGTCCTGCCGCTGCTGGGCTTGGGCGTGGTAATATCGGCGGGTGTGTGTTCCAACTGCGACACATCCACTACCGGTGTCTCAGATCCAGGTGTATCGTCAGACTCCTCGATAGGAACGGCATCCGTTGTTGGAGTTGTTTCAGCACTTGTTGGCGCAGTGCTGACGCCACTCTGACGTCTTGGACTCTTCTCGAGCGACATCTCACGTTCTCGATTGATCATTCTAGAAACAGGGGATGACACATGATTGTCCGATGTCAGTTTTCCGTTGGCTTGGTCTGCTATCCTGAGAGCATCTAGTACTGCTTTGCGTGCTTTTTCTCTCGCAGCACGTGCACTCTTTTCTGCAGACTGGGCCTCTTCCCTTGCAATACGAACCAGGTCATTTGCAATAGCCACTCTGTTTTCTCGTGTCCGCGGCAAAGACGCTTGTGACTTTCCGGATGACAACTTGGCGGGAGTCTGAACCATAGTTGGTGTGGCTTCAGCGATAGTGCTCGAAACCGTTGCTGCGCTCTTTGTTGTCGACGATTGCACTCGAGTAGCGTCTGCACTGCCAGACTGAGCACCACTTTGCACTACACGGTGACGTGGCTTGGTGGGTGAAGCATTTACAGCACGTCGAATATTCGTTGGGCCATCTGAATTTGGGTTAGTGTAAAATAATGAAAGAACTAATTTGTTCTATACCTTTCTGCTGAACGCTCAGCTTATCCAGGAAGATCCGCGGAGCATATTTCTTTCCAAACTCATCCTTCTCTTCGCCAGCGTTGAATTCTTCCACAGCTTTTGCGATTTGATCGGCCGTGCACAACCGCTTTATCTCTTCTTCAATCTGCTTTGATGGCATCGGGAGTTTGAATCGGGACCCAGATTCGTACAAAGCAAGACTTTTGTATTGGTCAAGAGCTGGATGGTCGAAGGATACGTTGGTCTCGACAACGTCACCCTCTGCTTTCTGCTTTTTCACAGATTCATGAAGGTCATAGGCAATTTTGAGATTTTCCCAGTACGCCAGTTGATGTGTTTCGGGGAAGGGCAGGATCGCTGGGAAATTTCTGTGCCAAACCTCAGCATCACTGGACGGTCCTCCGTACTTGAATGTCCGGCTGGTTTGCACCGTTTTCTGTGTTTTCTGGCCTTTTCTCAGGGGCCCAGTCACAGGATCATAAATCTGCTCATCTTCTCGGTATAACGCGTGCGTCACGGTTGCATCAGATCCCCTTTCCCGCAAAGACTCTCTGTTCTCCATCACGGTTTGTGTGCTTTGTCTAGCTGCATCATAAGCCTCCAGCTCTTGCCTAACCGTACCGCGCAAGTGTTGATAGAGCGCATCGTCGAAGTTGGCCCCTTGCCGAGGCAATTGCTGTACGAGATAGTCATCGATTTTGGCTACATGCTCCATATATGTCGCGGGAGAGTCATCACCTCCTTCGTCATCCAAGTATTCCAGAGCTTGGGCCAGTCGGCGGTTGATCTCCTTTGATGATGGCTCTTCACTACCGCTCGTTGAGGCAGCCTGCGTAGGGCTAGATGGGCTGCTGAGGTCGGAAAGATTGTCCGCCAAAGGATCACCGTAGGTATCCACCATTGTGTATCTGGTCAAAAGTATGGAATCAACAGCTGGGTCTTGCGCATGTCAGCAGTGGTCATTTCACAACACGGAAACAAATAGACTAAATCATTCATACCTTGTCCAAGTCACGAATCGAACTGAAGAAAGGGGCACAAGAGACAATTTCGTGAGTTCGAACAAGATATCTATTAGGCAGACAGGAACAAGAAGTCTTTGTCGTGACTGCGGACAAAGGATGTCAATAATGAAAAACAGTAGTGCTGGCCGCATGCGGTTACCCGCCTTGACATTGTTTGACCATATTCGTTGGAATCTTCTTTGTGCAGACGGCAAATAGCATAGTAGCACAGCCATACGTAGTGCTCGTGACGATTAGTGACATTTCCTTGTGGTAAACAAACCACAGTCGAAGCGGTATTGTAGTGTTCCTCTCTGTGGCGATTCCAAGCTTGCAACAGCGGTTCGGGCTGAGGACAGGTCATCTGTAATCTTCTCCAAGGCCAACACGATAAATTGATACTGTAGGGGGCGAGGCAAGGCACGCGTGTTACCCCCAATAAGCAATTAGCTTGGCAGTGTTCCAACGCGCCAGCACGTGACTGGCACCTCCGCCCGAAACTCCGATGGCCCAACTTTTTTCCTGGTGGGCGATTCGGCATCCCGAAGCGACAAGACCTCAGCGTCGTCCTTTCGTTGTATACCCTTTCTTTTAGCATTTTGAGGTGTTCAAGATGCGGGTACAGTCTATCCTCCGGGCTCAATCGCTCGCCACGAGCAGTCTTCGCTGTTCTGCTCGATCAGCAGCGAGAACGCCTTCACGATGCGCTCTCTCGACTATTGCCGCATCGCGCACGCCATACACCAATGGATTGAAGACCGACACATGGATAGAAAGCCAGCGGATCCAGCAGCAACGAAGATGGAACTCAGTGGCCGCTCAAGTGTATGTGCCCGCAGAGACTTCCATAGACAATGGCGAGGTGGCAGCAAAATGCTGATTAGGAAGTTTAGATTAGAGCAAGCCAAAGAAGATCCGTCCGCCCTGACCCAGGAGAAAATCGTTGAGAACCTGAACCCTGTCGAGTGGGAACGACTCTCTAGAGTACGAAACATCGGTATCGCTGCGCACATTGACTCTGGTAAAACTACCGCCACCGAACGTGTTCTCTTCTACACCGGCCGTATCAATGCTATACACGAAGTCCGTGGTAAAGATTCTGTAGGCGCCAAGATGGATTCCATGGATCTTGAGCGTGAGAAGGGCATCACTATTCAGTCTGCCGCCACTTTTTGTGACTGGGTCAAGAAGAACGATGAAGGAAAGGAAGAGAAATACCACATCAACTTGATTGATACACCTGGCCATATCGACTTTACCATTGAGGTAGAGAGAGCGCTGCGAGTCCTCGACGGAGCTGTCATGATTCTGTGTGCTGTCAGTGGAGTGCAAAGTCAAACCATCACTGTCGACAGGCAAATGAGGCGTTACAACATTCCTAGGTTATCCTTTGTCAACAAGATGGACCGAATGGGCGCCAATCCATGGAAGGCTGTTGATCAGATCAACCAAAAACTCAGGATAGCAGCTGCGGCTATTCAGGTGCCTATTGGACGCGAAGATGGTTTCTTGGGTGTGGTCGACCTGATCAGGATGAAGGCCATCTACAACGAAGGATCCAAGGGCGAAATCATCAGGGAAACCGACGAGATTCCCGCAGATCTTATTGAGTTGTGCAAGGAGAAGAGGCAAAAACTCATCGAGACATTGGCAGATGTGGACGATGAGATTGCAGAGCTCTTCTTGGACGAGCAGGAGCCAACCGTTGCCCAGATTAAGGCTGCCATTCGACGAGCAACAATATCTCTCAAGTTCACTCCAGTCATGATGGGTTCCGCCCTCGCCGATAAGTCTGTACAACCGATGCTCGATGCCGTATGCGATTATCTACCGAACCCCTCCGAAGTCGAGAACATGGCGCTGGACAAGAAGCGAGCAGAAGCCCCAGTCAAGCTAGTCTCATACAATGATTTACCGTTCGTTGGTCTAGCATTCAAGCTAGAAGAGAGCAGCTTTGGACAGCTGACGTACATTCGTGTATACCAAGGTACGCTCAAGAAGGGCATGAATGTGTTCAACGCTAGGTCAGACAAGAAGGTCAGGATCCCTAAGATTGTGCGCATGCATTCCAACGACATGGAGGAAGTACCGGAAATTGGCGCTGGAGAAATCTGTGCAGTGTTCGGTGTTGATTGTGCATCTGGCGATACCTTTACTGATGGTAACCTTGCATACACTATGGTAAGTGGCCGCAATTATTTGGGCCTGTACGGAGCTGACATTACAGACCTCCATGTTTGTTCCCGAGCCCGTTATCTCTTTGTCGATTAAGCCCAAGCACACCAAGGATACACCCAACTTCAGTAAGGCCATGAGCCGCTTCACCCGCGAGGATCCTACTTTCCGCGTTCACACCGACCCTGAATCGCAAGAAACCATCATCTCAGGTATGGGTGAGCTGCATCTCGACATTTACGTCGAGCGCATGCGCCGTGAGTACCGAGTCGAATGCGAGACTGGACAGCCACAGGTTGCGTACCGTGAAACAATCACCAAGCGCGTCAACTTTGACCACACGCTGAAGAAGCAGAGTGGTGGATCCGGAGATTTTGCGCGTGTAGTAGGATGGCTGGAGCCCAGCGAGTCCCTCGCCGAGAACAAGTTCGAGCAGCAAATCTCCGGTGGAACTATCTCAGAAAAGTTCTTGTTCGCTTGCGAAAAGGGATTCATGGCCTCAACAACCAAGGGTCCTCTTCTCGGCCACAAGGTACTGGGCACCTCCATGGTCATCAACGACGGAGCAACGCACGCCGTTGACTCCTCCGAAATGGCTTTCAAGAACGCTACTCAACAGGCCTTCCGCAAGGCTTTCCAGTCTGGTGCACCACAGGTCCTCGAGCCCCTGATGAAGACTACCATTACTGCACCAAACGAGTTCCAGGGCTCCGTCGTTGGACTCTTGAACAAGAGGAACGCAGTTATCAACGATACGGAAATTGGACCAGAGGACTTTACAGTGTATGCTGATTGCAGTCTGAACAGCATGTTTGGCTTCAGCAGTCAGCTACGTGCCAGTACGCAGGGTAAGGGCGAGTTCAGCATGGAATTCAGCCACTACAGTCCTGCGCCGCCGCAGCTGCAAAAGGAGCTTGTTGCTAAGTACGAGAAGGAGCAGAAGGAGAGGAATGCTTGAGCCTGAAATATGGGCAGGAGAAGCATGTTGAAGAGAAGATGTTGAGGACTCGAATGGTATACCCTGGTGAAAAAAAGCAGGACAACATGGACAAGAAATGTATGACTTGCATATAGACGGAAATGTCTGGCGTATTCTACGGAACCAAAACACTGGGTGTATGTAGATTATTTGTACATGTATTGTAAATGACCACGCAGCCTTGTAAACGACTGAAGAAAGAAAAAGAATGATATCCCTCTCAACAATCACAACCTTCTACCTTCCCATCTCTCTTTGAAAAAAAAAACAAGTTACTCAACATCCAACCCCGGCCTCATCCTCCTCGCCCTCCTCTCAAACGCCCTCCTCACCGCAAGCGCCACCTGCGCCCATCCTACAACCTCGTTATGCCCTCCGTACCGCGTAACCTCCAGCTCTACGCATCTCTCCCCCTTCGCATCCTCAACCTTCTTGTACGCAAACGCACCACGCTTAACACGCTCACCCCCATGAATACTCCGTCTCGTCTCCTCCGCCGCCACCTCCGCCGCCGTGTCGGCAGACCCCAGCATAAGCGTCTGCAGCGGCTCAAATAGCGTTTCGCTCTCGTGATATGAAATATCCTGATCGTTTCGCGCGTGGAGGAGGGAGATGTAGAAGCCGTGTTTCTTGGATTTCTCGGCGGAAATGAAAGATTGCAGGCGGGGAAGCGTGGGCCAGGTGTCGAGGATGCGGGAGGAGAGGAAGTTTGCTAGAACGGGGTAGGGTTGGAGGGGTTTGAGGATGGGGAAGATGCCGGCGATGCGGTAGTGTTGGAGGAGGAGGGGGAGGGTGCGGAAGGGGGCTACGAGAATTATGCCGGCGAAGGATTCTTTGGCGGGCTTGGGAGGTGGTTGTAGGGTGGAGAGGGAGGAGGGGAGGTGAGGGGAGGTTGGGTCCGTGTAGTAGAGTGCTGCGGCTGCTGTGACGGCGGTGCCGAGACTTTGGCCTAGGAGTACGGTGCGGGACATGGGGTGGGAGAGATTGTTGGTCACGTAGGATACTAGGGAGATGGCGTCGGTGATAATGCCGGTTTCAGTGGGGATATGAGGAGGGTTGTTGAGGGTGGAATGTCCGAAGCCACGGTAGTCGCAGGTTAGGAGGTGGGTTTTTGGGATGCCGGAGATGGAGCGGTAAGTTGATGGGCGGTAACCTTGAGCGATGTGTCCAGCGTTCTGTCTGAGTGTGAGAAATGAATTTCGCTTGCTTTGGGATGAAGCGGGTGTTTTGAAGAGAAGATAATGAAGTCTCTAAAGAGAGACTAGACCGTGCCTGACGACTGATAATATGGAATGGAGATAGTAAAAAGACATAATGAAAGTTGAAATATAGTAAATCAGGGAAGATGAACAGAAAATAGAGACTTACGCCATGAAAGTTGATCACAACTCTAGTATCAACATCCCTACTCATCAGCTTCTCCCCCACCGTCCCCTTCAACTCTTCAACCGCCTGTCCCACTGCCGCCGCCGTGGAAAGTTCATGTTCATTCTCCAGATACACATCTAGAGGAAGCACGTGCCAGCAAAACAGCTTCTCATTATCAAAAGTCGTGAGCCAGAACGGCTGAACCTGGCCCTCTGTTGGCAAGAAAACATGTTAGTCAATCAAAGCACCACTTCAATCGTACTTCCCAACCCACCACAACCCAGATACGATAAAATAAAGATAAGATGGATAAACTTACTCGCAAACCCAAACTCCTCGGGATTCGACACATTGCTCCAAAACCCTATGTGGAATTTATGAGCATATAGCGCACTGTCGTTGTTAGTCCATGTCTCTTCTTATCTTCTCCATCTACCCTTCCCTCCTTGCCCCATCTCCCTTCTCTCCAACGAAAAAAGAAAAAACACAAAGAGAAAAGGAAAACTCACTGCCTCTGAAACCTCGAACTCGTCAACGCCCCCAGAAAAACCGCCCATAGCATACCCAGCCCGGCAAATGTCCAGTACGCTCTTGTGAACCATACTTTAAAGTCTGGCATCTTTTCGTTACGAGTTAGTACCGTTTGTGCCGCCCGCCACCTACAAGCAACCCAAAAAAATTGGGGTCCAATGGTTCAGGTCGGAAATGGAGGAGATGTGGATTTAGAGTGGTGAGATGAGGTATTCGGGAAAAAGAAGAATGCAAGATGGCTAGATCGGACTTGGGCGTTTGTTTGCGGTGGTGCGGGTTAGAAAGTCGGGGGAACTAGGCCGGATGAGTATGTGAGGGCCGATAGAGGAGAGGGGGAATGGGGCTTGGCGTCGGCGATAACGAATGACGGATGTTTCTAGTATGTTGCTTATCGGGAAATGGAATGATTTACTGTGTAGTCCGGTAACAGTGATTGATTTGTACATGTTGAAGTTATCTATCTGGGTAGCCTGATTGTAATGGAGAGATTTCAAGTGGAATCTATTCACGCAATTGAGACAATTTCACACAAGGAATAATGTTCAGGAAGCACCTAGCGATGCTCAAAATTCGGGTATCGTTTATACTTTTGTAGTAATACGAGCTATTATTTTCTTCATGATTCTCGTGTAATATCAACACAACTAGACGTACACGTTATAACATTACTTCAGACCAGACTCTTCCTAGGTCGTCCGGCCTTTTTTCTATCAGCTGCGCTTACTGTAGCCGCGCCTATGCCTGTCATATGAACATCCTGCACCGGTGTTGCAATTGCAGGCGTCACATCACCACTCCTCAGCCTCTTCTCTGGCACTTCGTCGCTACTTCTCGGCAGCCTGAAAGCCAGATACGTTTCGTCGGCGCGCTTGCAGCGATCAAAAACCTCGTTCATGTATTTTTCAACAATGTGCGGTGGTCGAATTGAGCGCGGGAGGGCGCTGGCGATTTCATCCCCGTCGTCGTTTTCGATGAGTAAAAGCACAGTGACTGGCTGATAAAACTCAATGTTGTCTATTTCGTTCATCTCGTCGAATTCCTCAATTCGCTGGGGTGGTTTGGGCGGGGCAAATGGCGTTGCAGGTGTTGGAGGCACCGAGGCGGCGGGCTGTATGGATGTGAAATTCGGGTTCGAGGGGGTTGCCATGGGCGTCATTACGTTCTGAGGAGCTGGGCCAGGCGTAGGGGCGCCGGGTGTAGGGGCGCCAGGTGTGGGTGCGCTGGATGTTGGTACGGGTGCGGGTGTAGGTGTGGGGGCTGGCGCCGGCGTAGCCTTTGGAGCAGGTGTAGAAGGCGGTTCAACAACAGATTCCGGCTTTGGCTTTGGCTTCATCTTCGTAATCAAAAACGATAGCTTTGCGCCAGTGCCATTGGGCAGCCATTCCATAAAGCTGTACGAGGGAAAGTAAAACTTGTCCTCGTTGCCATGGACAAAGCTGAAGACCAAGGGACGATACGTCGTTCTTGGGGGAGGGTTGTAGACGGGCACTTGAGGTGGTGGGTGGTACTGGGGCGGTTTGCTGTAATTATTAGGGTATGGCGGGTGAGGCTGGTAGAGCGGAGGAGGTTGCTGCTGCTGCTGCTGCTGCATGTGGACTTGCGAAGGACCCGGGGTATAAGACTTGGGCGTGTTAGGCTGGATAGGCTGGGGCATGGGCTGGACAGGCCGTGGGAGTGGAGGCGGAGCTGTTTGCTTTGGCGGAACGGGCGGTGGAGGCGGGGGCGCAGGCTTTGGGGCAGGCGGCGTGGGAGCCGGCTTGTGCATCTTTTCCTCCTTTTGGCGGGCAAGGATGGCCGTCAGCTCGTTGATGTGCGTCTGGAAAAACTCAAGCTGCTCCTTGCTGGCCTCGCCCGCCGCGACAATCTTCATGACAGCCTTCAACGCCGGGTCGGTACCAGCTCTAGCAGCGAGCATGTGGATGACGGGATCGGGGGCGGGAGAGGGCGCGGGGGGCGCTGGGGGTGGAGGTGCCACCTGGACGGGCTTGGGCGGCTGTGGCTGAGGCGGTCGTGGCGGAGGTTTCTGGTGGAGGGGCGGCGGGACATGGTGGTATTTTGGGTGCTGACTGTGGGAGTGCGGGTGGTGATGGGCGGGCCATGGGGCATAGGGCGACGGGGCAGGCGTCTTCTTGTGCATTGGCTTGGCCACCTCGCGCGGGCCATATAGTCTTATAGGCAGCGTATGCGGCTCGATGACCAGCTTCACCACGACGCGGTCGCCACCGACCTGAGGGAAGTTCTTGAGCAGCTCCTTCTGGCGCTGAGCCTTTGCACGGTCTTCATCAGTGCGGTCGGCCAGCTTCTTGGGCTGCGTGAAGTGCGAGTGGAAAGTACGAAAGTTTGCGCCCGACAGCCACACGGCCTTGGATCGCTCAAATGATGTTTCAAGCACGCCGCTCTGCTGGATCGTCTGCCATTCGCTGCATGGAAGATCGAGCGGCTGGGGCTCGGATAGGGTAGGGAGCGGTGCGCCGTCGACAATGCGTAGCGGAAGTGCCGGTTGTTTGGGGGGAGGAGGTGCTCCTTCAGTGACTGGCGGCGTCGACGATGATGCTGCTGCTGCTGCTGCTAATGCCGCTGATGCGCCTGGTGTTGATGATGGTGGCAACTGAGGCTGCTCCTTGACTCCGGCAGTCGTCCTCTTGCGCTTCTTCAGCGACGACGAGGACGAGGGCGAAGGCTTTACGGCCGGAGCAGCTTCTTCGCGAGCGCGTGCCCTGGTCGACCGTCGCGGCTCAGACATGGCGGGCGTATAGTAATGCTTGGGATGGGTGTCATGTGATGTTGGCACGCAGGTGGACACATGGCTAGGAGGGCGGTAGGGCGGGCATAGTCATGGTCAAGGCCGGCAGCGTCGTTGCGGTCGTCACAATGGTCGCAGTCGTGGCGGGCGTGTCGAATGCAACGCGAGACGTTGCAGGGCGGCGGGACTGCCAAGCGACCCCGGCTCCCTGCTGGGCCGGTCAATGCGGACTGCCTCATCTAGCCCTCTTCCTACTTCCCTCGCCTTGGCACCACCTGCATAAGGATGCGGAGGCCACTCTATCTGTTTCTTGTCCCTTCTGGACCTCGTGTTTCTAAATTTCTCGTCTTTTGGTCTGCATGACGGTTGCATTATGAAACCAGCTATGAGCGGGCTGATTACTCCCAGGACCCCTACATGCTTCTTATTCACCGAGTATCGCCTTTCATCGTAGTCCAGTGCGCTTGGGGCTCGCCATGGCAAATCAAAACCATTCAAAGCCCCCGCGGTATCCCCGGAGGATCGTGGCTACGAACAATCAGGTTTGGCCACTTTTTATGCTGCTCGTCTCCAATCCCACTATAAGGCGCCCGCCATAGTCTCTCTTGCGTGCCTCTCGTCTCTTTTGTACGGACCAGTCGTTACACCCTTCACCACCTCCCCTCCCATATCGCCCATCATGCGGATCGCTGCGCTGGTTCCCGTACTACTGACCTTCTCTTCCTCTGTCCTTGCCACCTGCTGGTTTCCAGATGGCCAGGAGTCTACCCTCGACACTGCTTGCAACCCGGATGCCATAGTCTCCTCTTGCTGCTTCGACCGTCAAGCATGTCTCTCCAACGGACTATGCGTTTCCGACCCCCATGACCCAGCAAAAGCTCGCACTCATCGAGGAACATGCACAGACCGAGGCTGGAAGAGCGGAAACTGTGTGCGTCAGTGTTTTGGTGAGTCGCGTGCCCTCATCCACACCCATATATCCCACATACTCACTGCCATACAGATAACATGCATGCTGGCGCGCCCGTCTACAGCTGCAACGTCACGGATGTCGACTCTTACTGCTGCTACGAGAACTGCAAGTGCGAGAATCCGTTCGAGGTCTTTTCCTTTGATGGAACGCCTGCAAACGTATCCACTATGACTGTTATCCTCGAGGCTTTCACCCGGACTCGCCTCCCAACCGCTACAGCGAAGCCTCAGAATCCCAGCAGCCTGCCAGCGACTTCCTTTGCTCTCCCTACTGGCTCTGCGAATAGCTCTGCGAATGGCTCTGCATCCGCTGCAGGAGCCTCATCTTCAACCTCAAGCCCGAATTACCTCGCGCTCGGCATTGGTCTGGGGCTCGGTCTGGGTCTAGGCATTCCTGTCATCTTCCTCATCGCCTTTTTCTTCTGGCGTCGCAGAAAGGCAGCAGCCAAGAAAGTGCATGAGAATTCACGGCAACCCCCAGAGTTGAGCAGTGACGAATACTGCCCTCCGGCACAGAAATACGCATACAACCTCAATGTGATGCCCAAGGCTCCGCAGTAAGAATGCCAACCTTTCACTGTCTCTGGGTATCTGGACTAACAACCCGTCCAGACCCGCACCTTCTCCCGAAATTTCGCCTTCAGAAAAGGACCTAGCTCAGATCCACGTGGCCGAGCTACCAGATGATCAGGTCCTTCTCCCCGGCTCATCACATGGCAAAGCGGGGAACGAGAAACAATTTTAAACGATACTTGTATAAATATTTAGACGAGAGAAAGTGTATCAATATTTAGTTTGCCTTTTGGACGCCATGTAAGGATAAGGATGATGAGAACAGTTAGATATACCCCTAAACCAGCCCGTTAATTTTACATTAAGTACACGAAAGAAAAGAACGAAGAAGTAGTAGTAAATAGCCCCATGAATCAAGAAAGAAAATCACCCCATGGCAAGTGTCACGCAGTATGGTAGAAACCGTCTCGAGTCTTGTCGTTCCCCACTTATTAAATGTCGCTAGATTAACTATGCCCGAAATACCCCCCGAACACTCGACTTTAGTCAGACTAGAAAGAGAAAGGTATAGAATAGCATTGGCCTCACGTAAGCACAGATGAACCAACGGTCTATGCTGGATTGAACGGAAAAACTAAAATCTATCTATTAGCAATCGATAGTTTTTTCTAGTACATACAGCATCGAACACACAAATCATTGGTGTTGAAGATGTACGCTGCCCTAGTCCCGCCTACGCATACATCTCCCCACTCATCCAAAAAAAACGGCCATTCACCTCACAAATATAAGTCTCACCACCACTACCACTCCAACTCCCCATGCCAACACATCCCCCAAGACACCCACCAGCACGTCCCCCTCCCCCAACCCCATCCATTCCCACTCTCCCACTAGCCCCCAACGCCCCAACCACCTCCGCATCCTCCCCCCACCAAACCCACTTAAGTAGGTACACTCGTACTCATGCCAATAGCGCCGCCAAGAAACCGTCCTAAGTACTACTTTACTATTTCCCATAATTCCCACCCATCACATCCCTACTATCCGTAATCCCTTGCCCCCCCCCCTACCTTCCTGCCTACCCCATGTAAATCTCTGTCGTTCAGCAAGTAGCCCTGTGCATCGGATCTAGAATGGGGGGAAGAGAGAAAACTCATGACTCACACCCGCTATGTGTGTAGTAGCACCCAAGGACCCAGTCTAACTGTACCGTCAGATTGATGGGGAGATACTAGATAGAATCTGTAATTGCTGGGCGGACTTTGAGAGATTCATTACGTACAAATTTTTTTAAATGGGAGGAGAAGGTCTGAGGGGTTTAGTGCTGATGGGGTACTTACGTGAACACTTGGGTTGCTCAAAGGGGGGGGGGGGAGATCCCTGTGTGGGATCATATAGGGAGATGATGGGGTCAGATATTGTCTTGGTGTATTTGAATGAGGTTCTTGGGGTGGTGTGTCTCGGGAACTCGGTTCCTAATTCCAAAACTGGAATAACTAGTAGTGAGTAATCTTGTCTGACTTCATGTTCACTCCAAGTGTTAGAATCTGGTGAAAAGGGATAGTATGTGCATCACTATTGAGCAAAAAGGAAGATATGATAGAATCAACATTTGAATTTCGAGTTTCCCACGGCTATGAGCCGAGGGTTTGTTATATACACCGACGTCTCCCCCATTTTCTTATGTTCAAACGCCCGATATGTGTGTATCTCCCTTCGTGTCTTCCAAAGACCACGATTGTTGTTTCCCTTCCATGTGTTTCGAACTCCGGTAAAATGCGCAACAAACAACGACGACTACCTCAGCAGCAGCAGCTTCAAGTTCTTTCGAACTCATCCAGAAGAAAAGAAAAGAAAGAAAAGAAAGAATGGCGGGCTAGGCGTTATCCACCACCCAAAAAGAAGGAGAAAGAAGAAAAGAATCGGTCCCAGACCTTTTGTCGAAAGAAGAGAAAAGTGGAAAAGGAGTGTAAGAACGTATGTGTTAGCAACCACAACTCATCAAGTGAATGTAGAAACCTAGTAGTGACCAACCCGACGGCTCATCAAGTGCGAGCGTACAATACGTCCATTGTAGCCCCTCTTGGTGATGCTGCCATTAGCACAGGTAGTACCAGCCGCAACCTCCTGCCAGACAAGCTTGCCATTGTTGCAAATACCAAACTGAGTAGCGCCGTTGCACACGATGGTACCGTTTTCGGAGCAGGCGGATGAGCCGCCGCCAGGGGTGGAGGGAGCACCTGAGCCACCACCAGGAGTAGAAGGAGTGGTGGGGGTAGCGGGAGAACCGGTGCCTGCAGAAGGAGTAGGGCGGACAGGGGGAGTGGGGGTTGCGGTGACGGTGACGAGGGTGGTGGAGGTTGAGGGGCGAGCTGGGGCGGTAGGACCGGCGGGAGAGCCGCTAGAGGCTCCGGGGGCGAAGACACCGCCACCGTTGGGAGGGAGGGGTGCGGCGGAGGGCTTGCTGCCAGATGGAGGTGATGGGGCGGCACCAGATGGGGGAGTTGGGGCAACAGTGGGCTGGCCTCCAACTGCAGAGGTGGGAGCGACAGAAGGCTGGCCAGCAACGGGAGGAGAGGGAGCAGAGGGAGCGCCACCAGCAGGAGCAGAGGGAGCGGAGGAGGGCGCTCCACCAGCAGGGGAAGAGGGCTGAGAAGGATCAGAGGGGGTAGTACCAGTAGATCCACAGTCACCAGTAGGATCGAGAATATCAGCCGCGTCTCCACCCGTTTCGAGGACAGATCCAGGGTTGGGGAACTTCAGAACTTTGCTGACCTCCTGCTTGCAGGTGGTGGCTCCAGCGAGGTTGGCAACAAGCATGTCAGGAAGTGCGTCAAACTTGGACTTGTCGCTAGCACCACCAGTGACCTCGATAGGTGCACAGTTCATGTACATCTCTGGGCCACCGCTGAGCTTCGCAAACCAAGTCCAGGCGAATGTAGCCTTGCCGTTGGGGATGCTGTCAGGAAGTTGGAACTTGAACGTCTCAGCCTCTGAGATACCTGGGCATCCACCTTCGATGGACTTGATAACCTTGAAAACTGAGTCCTTTGTTGGCTCGGTATCCATTGTTACGCTGAGCTGGCATGAGCCTCCTCCATGAACAGCACTTCCTGTAAAGCTAAGCTCCTGCTCCTCTCCTACAGCCATCTGGTTCATCTCAGAGACAGTGAAGCCAATGTTGGACTTGCAAGGAAACTGGGAAGCAGAAATCGGTGAGTTGTCGAGCTTGTCAACACTGAATGGTACAGGGTGCTTCATGATCATGTGTGAGTTGACGGCGGCAATCATGGTTGCCGCAGCCATAATGGTAGATCGGAGAGACATGGTGTTGGTGGGAGAAATGATATCGTACAACGATAGTAAAATGCTGAAAGTTTTGAAGAGAGAGTGATTGATCTAGTCCAGCTAGTCGTGCAAAGAAATGCTGCAAAGCAAAGAGTGTGGAGGCTGCTGAGAGAGCGTGTGTTGTGATGAGGACATGTCGTACATGCGCTTATAGTCATTTATACAGATGGCACTGCCTATACAGTGTGGGCACTATAGCCATCATGTGTTGCCACTGTGACCTCCACAATTACGTCCTCTGAGATGCCCCCTAATCAAACCTCGCCTCTGATAGCCAACAGTGTAGAGTCAAAACGAAGCGCATGGCACGTCCTTGCTCCACACCGGCGAGCGCCTACGGGATGAAACGAGCTGTCCAGGTACGCTGTGGCTTTCAACCAAGGAGAACAGCTGGTTACGGCAATCTTGCCGCGGGGATGTTATGCGTTGAGCTAATCGGGGAAGGCGACGATTGCGTACACGTGAAGATCAACATGCCACGATGTAGGGCCTTAGGCGAGGTTTCGTTTCGATGGTGCCTCTGGTCGATCATTGGTTGGGGCGGATTCGCTTAGCAAGCCAGCAAGCAAGCCAGGCCCCTTGGTGTTTTATGCTACGTCGCACTTCCGGCCTTACAATCCCTGCATTGCGTGGCCGATTGGTGAGCCATCGCTGTTTTTTCTCAGCCGCCAACTATACGCATCCACTATCAGGTCCACTGCGCCTGCTAACAAAGCTTGGTTCTTCTTCACAAGGCTGCACCCCGACCTGTCACATCTTTGCCCATATGCCATACAACACTGGCTGCAGCGGAGCGCCAACGTGCAGATCATGATCTTGATAGGATGTGGCTGCGGGGATGCAACATGGCTTTTGGTAGTCGGTGGGCAGTAATAATGGCATTGTTTCATGTAACGTCGAGCTGGCCTATGGGCTAGACCAGCGAACTAGGACTTCATCCGCTATTGGAAAGATGACGAGTCCTGGTGTTTCGAAGCGTATATTGCGTATCGCTCCCCGTACGGCATTTCCAAAAAAATCTTGTCGCGGTAGTATTAATGCGGTGGCGTCAATGCGACTACGCCACAATGGATCGGGTGTGGCGCAGGACTTGTTAAGTCATGCGCTGTTGAGCTTGCAAGACCCTTACTAGTAGTAGAGGCGTCCTCGTTCCAACTTCCGAATCGGCACACCAGCGGCAAGGGCAATATGGCCGACTTCCTCGTCTCCGCGTACGTCGGCAATGTATACGTCAACATCTTTAAGGAGCCTTGCTCTCTCCATTGCATCCAACGTGGTGCCTCCATCAGGTACCTTGATCCAGGGGTTTTCGTATGTCATACTGGTGACAAAGCCAAACATTTCGGGTCCTAGTGTTTTATATTTTAGAACTAATGCCGCGACGCCTGTCAGGAGAGTAACTGATGAGGCGACAAGCAAAAGTACAAGCCAAGCAAATTCGCAGACGAAAACCTCTTCGGTGGCAGTGATAGTAGCTGTTGTTGTAGCCCCGATAAATGGAGACCTGATATCCTGGAGTCCTATCTCGAATTGGCCATACCAGTCGGTGAAGGTATGGTCAGTGGCCGACAAGTTCTTCGGTAGGTATGCATTTATATCCGTGGCTGGATCGGTATCCGGGCCATATAACGACAAGTTCTTTGGCAAATTACCAAAGTAACCCGTTGGCTGTATGCTCAACTGATAGAAAGTGTTCATGGCCAAGCTAAGTCGTTTGGAGAACACCTCAGACGGTACAAGTGATAAGTCAGTCAGAGCAACGTCCATTGACAAGTGTCCGACTTGTTGTACAAAGGGAAATGCAGATGTGTTTGCTAAGAAGAACTCCGTGGGACTAGAGCCAGATGAAAACTTCACTGCCCTTGGAAACTGCTTTGCAAACCAGAACATGATGGTACCATGTTCGAAGCCAGTGAGTGATGTGGGGCGATTATCTTTCAAGGACTTGCGCACCTTTTCAGTGGAGCAAGTGCTGCCTTTGCATTGGATAGCAGCTTCGATGTGATTTTGTGATAGGGAACATTTTGCGATGTTCAGGCCTAGGCGTCCCTGGCTATTTGTTGAATACTCCGAGACGAACAGCAACTCTCGTTTGGTCGTAAGCTCTGCCTCAGGCATCAATGAACTGTTGAAGTTGCCGAAAAAGCCGTCCAACCGGCCCATATAGAGGTCGCGATCATCGCCCTCCTTAATACCCCAGGGAAAACTACGAGTTGTATCCATGAAGAACGATGTCCGTCCACTTGTCTCATCACCGAGAGGGGGGTCCTCATCTTTTTCATACCATACCTGGCCAGGCACTAGCTCTTCGAGGCGAGTGGCGTTTACATCGTACCAATAATTGGAGCCATTATTTCCGGGGAAGGACTCTTGAGTAAATGGTTGACAATCCACTGAGAGATAGGTGTATTCCAGGCTGAAATTGGATTTTTCGTTGGAAGGGAGCCCAACTACGGGTAGTCCGACCAATGACGAGTAAGCCTCGGGTGCTGAAATGTCAGTTGGCACAGCGACCCAGCCATCAGCATCCGCAAGTGATGAGTTAAGTCCCTCTAACGTCGGGATCTTGACATTATTCCAAGGGTCATGTGTACCTAACTTCGTAGATAAAGGTGCTAGTAATGCAGCAGTATAGAGAGCTCCGGCATCAGCCCATTTGCCACTGCCAACATATGTCGAAGACAAGCCCCACATACTTGCTGCTGGACCGGTAGTCATGTATCGAAGCTTCGCGTTTGAAAATGAATCCTTTGTGTCTCTTGTCATGAGTCGGAGGGAAGCTTGACCTCCAAGAGGGGATAGGGCCCACAGGAAAAGGAGGTTTATACCGACCATCGTCATCCTCTGCATGAGTAGTTGGCTTTCGAACGTGCCCCACACAGACTGGCTTGCGACGAGGAGCTCCAATGTCTTAGCTGATTTTAGCCGAAAGATTCAAGGACCTGTACGTAATCACGTCGAAGAAGCGCACTTACGCTAATTTTCGTGCCCTTTTCTGCAAGATATCGTGCGATCATCTTCATACTCCGCCCGACTATCGCGGCAAACAAAATGGGGAACAATGTTGGACCCTTGAAAGGTCAGTAAAGCCCTCGTAAAATGCTGGTCAGCGTAGTTTACAAGATCCATAGCTGCCTCTACTTTTGATCCAAAAGCAGAGCCGGCGGTTGGCTTTCCATTTAGTATGATAACAGCCACACCGAGGACTATACTGGTCAGATGAATGATTTGGTATCCAACTGGAAACATACGTATAAAGTATATTGGCAGTAGCACCAGTATCACATCGCCGAGTGAGTAAAGGCGAGTAAGCCAAGTGTGAGCTTTAAGCGGCTTAGCCTCTTCAGGCCAACTTTCAATCTTCTGTAAGGTCGTGTTCCATGTTTTCGATTTTGGTGGTGCCAGGGGTGGCTGTGTCGAATGCGTCTCTTCTACTATAGAATTCAAGACACGATGTCGGAATGGGTTCCATCGGGAATTGGCAGTCGTACTCATGATTGCTGATGCGCTTCGTCACGCGGCGCTGCAAGGCCACGAAGACGTATAGGCAGATGCGGCTGATGGTTCGCGGGCAGCGGACATGTCTCTTTTGGATGGCATCTTTGCGGCACAGCAATAGCGAATCCCCAGCACGGCGCTAACAGAGTGTGCCTTGAGCAGGAGCGCGCTTCTGAAGGTATGCTGTGCTGGGATGCTCCCAGCGAATCATTTGATGTGATGAAACTCGAAGCGCCCGGTGGACCCCAGTTGATTTCCGGGTACCTGCGCTCGGCGGAAGACGGGCGATAACGAGATGGCTTGCATACGTAACGGATGCTGTGTAATGTCTAGCATTCGTCCTGGAATGCGGCGAAGCTTCGGGCACAAGAGCTTAATAGAGCAAGTGATGTAGTCACGATGATGTGCAGCGAGGCGTGAGACGCGTGCCAAGTCCAAGTGCGCAGTGGCGTCACCTGATGCTTGCTCGGTTTCTAACAGGAGCACGACCTCCTTCCTCCTAATAATTACCTTTACGGTACGGAACGGGACGATGTCACAGACTTGCAGTTCGACAGCCGCCCTGGCTAGGCCTATTATGATGTGCTGCTGTCGATCAAACTGCCCTGCGAGGCTGTCTGCTTAGACTCAACAGACCCCCACCGAATCAAGCGCAAGCACGATGCAAGCAGCACACTTTCACAGGAGGACCAGCGGTACATCGCACTCTCACTTAGCGAGAAGGATTTATTGAGAGAACTTTGACATTTTAGTCATCGTCTATGCTATTGTTGTCTTAGAACATGTCACGCATGCGCCGTCGAGCATGTGGCGCGGACTATTCGGGCCTCATCAACAGAAGGCTCACTCAGCGCACCCAAATCCCCACACGAAGCAGTCGTTGAAAGTATTCTGGGCTACAAGTGAAATCGGTGGGTTGTGAGACCCTTATGACTATTTCAGCACCGCTCCTCATGGTCTTGTTCAGTACTCGTGCAGTGGTCAGTACGAGCCACACCAGTCATGTTTCAGACGCCACGTGAAGAGGCGCAAGCATGCGACTACCAAGACCAGGTCCGAAAGGTACCCATGATACATGGAATCTGAATCCATGCCTTTCACCTGAGGCCATAGTTGCTGTATGATCCGGTGTGGAAATAGTTGCCTGGTGGTTCGGCTGTTATCAGGCGCAAGATGTAGTAGTTCATTTGATGTCTGCATTCTCCTTTTGCATCACACAACTCACGAATTTTGCATACTTTTTTTCCTCATCGAAATGAAGCCAGAAACAGAAGAAGCGGTTCAAGCGGTAGGTTCCCGTTCCAAAACTAGCGCTTTGGCGGCGGCACCTGTTTCGCATATTGATTATGGCAAAGTACTGACCGAGTTTATCCAGGCCAAAGGCCTATTAACAGAACTGGTAATCGTCGCATCGCTGGTGCGAGCTTTGACTGATACTTTTGGATCAGCGAGCGATTTGTATCAAAAGCTGAAGCGCAAATCTAGTCCCAGAGACAGCGACGATGAAGACAGATTCCACATCAGCATGTTTGGACGCAGACGCCGCGACTCTGGATTCGGCATGTCGGGCAGCAGCAAGGATCTTTGTGAAAGCGAAGGAGAGCTCATTTTTACCTCTTCCGCTCAAATACGAGCCGAATATGACCGTGGATATCGGAAGATTGGAGAGTCTTTCGCTCGCGGGGATGGTAAGTCCTCATTTTGACTCAACGGGCTATATACTGACTAGACGAAGCTACGGCGCAGATCCAACTTCAATCACAAATTATACAGCTTCAGAAGGTTTGTCTGGTTATACACCAAGACCTGTCAATGAGCTCGTACATCGCGCCCTCATCTACCCACTCGCACCTGGTGCGTCTGATCCAGACCACACGGACAGCCCGTGCAGCCTCGATGGCGGCACTGAGCATGCAGTATCAGCGTATGCTGCCCACACCCTCACCCTCCCCAAGGCAGCCAGATCCGCCATTCAGTCCTCCTTATAGTCCGCCTTGCAGTCCGCCTGGGGCTTTTCCGGACCCCGAGGATACCTGGCACACGACGAAGCCATTCAAGCCAAGGCGGCGTACGGGTGACAGCTCAAGCTCGTCGACTTCTTCAGAAGACAAGGAATTCAAAATACTCCCAGTCCCCAACCCGATTTCCAAACCGAAGCCAGTACCGAAACCAGAACCGAAGCCAGCACCAAAACCCGAGCCAGATCTGAAGCCGAAACCAAAACCCGACGACAAGCCAACAACGAAGACCAGGCTATTCTGCATCTACGCAAAAGAGCTCCAAGACAACCCCCTGATGCCGCTGGCTGACGCCTACAAGCCATGCGGTGACAACAAGTGCCCATTCTGCCGCACATATCTAGCCATGCGGACCGGCAAAATCTGGGAAATCGTCGTCGACGACTGCCGCGAATCCAGACACCTCCGCCGCAAACCCCTCTACCGCGTCTTCCGCATCAAAAACCGCTTCATCGTAAAGTCGCACCGCGAACAAGGCGGTTTTGCATGCGTCCTCTGCGCCCGATTCCGGCGCTTCGACATGTTATGCCGCGACATCGGATCGCTCATGGATCACCTGTGGCGCGAACACACGGCCGACGAACTCGAGTGGGACTGCGACATTCTAGAATGCTGAACAACACACACACTCTCCTATTCCTTTTTTTCCTTTGACTTCGGCGTTGTTGATGATACCCCCCCTTAACGATCTCTCACACTCACGACCTTGCTACGCTCACGATTTCCTTATTGTTTTGTTCGAGTTTACCATACACGTTACTTCTCCATAGCAAATTAATCTTACACCATGTCATCGTTCTCCTTTTAGAAAACAGACACAACTTCCATCTGACCCCTTTTTACCCCCGTGATATCCAACACCCCCCTCTTCACACTCTTTGCATCGCACATCTTCACGGTGGAGAAATACCACATATGCGCATTGACATCCATAGCCAACCACTTCCCATTCCCACGAAAGCTAACTGCTCCCTCGTACACTTGGACGTCGCTTGCGGATACATCCTTGCCGTTCGGCTTATCGATGTAGTACTCCGGGCTCGTGTGTACGTATCCCATCGTCAACAACGGGAGTTTGGGCATGGGGTCGTTCCAGTGCGTGATGCGGTAGTTGCCACCTGCCTGCTTGGAGATGTAGTCGCTGATCTTGCTGCCACCTACACGCGGCGAGCCGTAGGTGTATAGTGCGACTGTACGGCCTGCGTTGCGCATGCTGGCTGCGGCGAGGGTGGCGATGGCGCCGCCGAGGGAGTGCCCCGTTACGCGGATCTCGTAAGAGGGGTTTGCGGTCGCGGCTTGCGATACGGCAGGTAGCACGCGGTCGCGGGCGTCGAGCCAGGAGCGCCAGAAGCCGCGGTGGGCGGAGCAGGAGGAGCAAATGTCGGTTTTGGTCATGCCGAGATCGAGGTTTGTGAGCCAGTTGTCTGGGGTTTTGCTGCCGCGAAAAGAGACAATGATGAGTTTGTTGGTGTGGTCTGCGGCGATGTAGCCGGTAACGTCTGTTGATGTTTCATCTCTGGTGGATTTGTTAGTTTTTTATTTTACTTTTCCAGGTCGTTGAGGGCAAGTGTAGTCGACTTACTCGCTGTATTCGGCTATAGTATTTGAATCTGCGGCTTGAACTAATGGGCACTTTCCGTTCACGCAGCTGACCTTGTTACCAGGTGAATTGTAGTTATCGGAGCAGTACGCTGCTGAAGCGTATTGGCTCATCAAACCCATGTCACTGATGAGCTCATCGGTAACAGCCACTACTTCTTGTTAGAATGCGATTGGTAAAAACTTTAGAACTCATGGGGGGGCGACATGCCTCTCTTCTCCATAGCCAGTGGCGAAGCATTGCCCGTGAGAGCGCTTAGAAGCGCAGCGATAGCGAGTGACGCGAACGAACGCATGTTGTTGTAATGAAAACCAATGAATGAACAAAAATGAACGACTATAGAACTGTAGCAAAACGGGTATCAACTCTCAGGGTGACTCGCGAAGGGAGCCGTACGGCATATAAAACATGCACATTTGCTTTCCCACGGATTCATGGTGGGCGTCCCAAAGAAACAGGACGCCATCGCAACGAGATAACGCCAGCTCCCTTGTCAAATGCGGTCCTTTCAACTACCCGCCGACCCGTTCCTTTTGCGGGCCTCTGCAGATGTGAATCAAGACAGAGTCATTGGAGTATTGATTTGTCACGAGGCTTTGCTTCACCTTGTGTGTGTCTAATTCCGGAGCGACTTCTGGAGCGTGATTGGCTACACGCTAGAACTTGCCATATTGCTAGTCCGGATTATTGGCGCGTGCCCAGCGCTTAGGGCTGAGTCTTGGCTATTGAAGGCGTGCAGCTAATCACTTGAGGGAAATGCAGCAAGGACAGCTTGTTTGATTTACATTGAGCTCATGCTGTTCGGCCCATGGTTTGGGGTAAGGTAGTAGTTGAACGAGTATGTGAAAGCCGAAACTTTATTCTCTACTAAGAGCGTGTGCTTAGTACAACAACTCTAACTTATCGATAAAGAAAATATTCTTCTACGCACGGACGGAAAACCACGATTTACTCCCCTTTTTTGCATATTCTGTAAACTTTGCAAAAGTAAAGTGTTAGAATACATGAGCGAGATCAATGGTGAGTTCTGTGCAGATTTCCCGCCGCGAAGATCTGCGAATGCGGAGATTATTTCTTTCAGTATAATCACCGTATTCCCGTAAGTAATATGGAGATGGAGATACTAAGGCTTTACGTTGACTTGGCACATTACTTCGCCCCGACCTCAAAACAAATCGTTACGGCATTTACCTGTAGTCTAACCATATTCTGCTGTTTCAGGTCTGTTCAACATACGTCAAAAGGCCCTAGAGTACAGGAACGAACATGATGTTTGCCCAAGGCCCCGAGGCTGAGGCGTTTGAGAGCTTCGTAATGAACTCGCGATAACAATCAAGCCTCTGTAGAGTATCAAAACTCTTCAGCGGTCTTAACTCCAAACAAACTTATTTCTGGAAATGCAGTTTGGTTCGCACTTTGACCTACATCTTGTTGAAAACAGTCGTGTCCTAGACAAGGAGCAATCCTTACTTTAGTGGGTGCCGCACCATTCCACGCCCCGCGGCTCCCGCTTATTTCCTCGACGATAATTTGAATGACCATGTTTTTAGTCGCGCACGTAATTTTCGAAATTCTTGCTTCTTCCTTTCGAAGCAAGAATAAAATTCCTTCGTAGGTAAGACGAATTCAATGCGCATTGCAGTTTTCGCAGGGCCGTTATATTGAGTTGTCAAGTCTGAAGGATAAGCTTAAACTTAATATCCATGTTGTAGTGTAGCGAAACAGCTATTACCCTATAACTTGGCGCAGCTGGGTCTAATTCCCTAATGAGAACAGAAAGTGAAGACGAATATTAGAAAGTCTGGGTGCTAATTCAACTCTCAGATAGAGATGCCATACTGGTCGATGAGAGTTTTGAAGGTCGGAAGGTCACGTTACCTTCCTTCCTCCCATCACAAGGAATCATCGCAATGGGATGCTGACTAATAATTCCGGTCTTTTCTTTGTGCAAATACTGTTTGAACAGATGTCAAGTCACACGTGAAAGGGTCCAAGGGTCCAAGGGTAAACCTGAGCTTCCGGAGTACGTGTACAGTCTGGACATCCAGGGAAAATCCGAGAAGCAGCATTTACCAGCGATGCTACTGGATGTAGCATATTAACAACCATTAGTTTTGAGATGACAGAAGCGTTCAACTAAACTCGCACACGTCGAGATTGCTCATGAGAATTGGGGTTCTAGGCCACAAAAATGGTCGCGGGGCTGAATCTTGCCATGTGGATCTCCAGGGGCGCGGCGCTAAACCCTTCAGTCACCGCTTGGTATCTCCTTAGCGCCACATCCTCGCACCTCAATACAACTACAACCCTATCAGAAACCTGAACCCCAGCCTTTTCATTGTCACGAAGTTGATGGTTCGCTTATTGTACCCCAAAGTTCCTAGTAGTTTTTAATTGCGAGTCCGGCGAGCTTTCCATCGCTGTTGGGACCATCGGGCCACCTGGACATACCCTACTGCCAGCGATATCTTTGCATCGCCTGCAGAATGGGCAAATTAGCTTATCCTCTGGACCCCAAACTCACTGGCCAGGATCGTATTGTGCTGAATCTTCTGCAAAAAGAATATGAGCTGCACGGAGACCCTGCATGCGGATCGTCGACAGATGCAGGGGATGATTCTGACGACTCGGTTATCAAACATTCCAAGACCGTAACCCCATCACCAGAAGGTGCGTTTCTCCATTGTTGCAAAACAGTTCCTCGTCTTTCCTCATTCATGGGGTTGTGCGACTAACCTTTGCAGACCTCCAAGACCAGCAACAACAAGCAATTGCTTATTTCAAAAAGCTCAATGATCCAAAGTCTGACAGTTTTGAGCCCACGGTATTCTGTACGTTTGATGAGCCAGACATCAAGAATCCCCTTCTTCGCAAATGGATTATTGATCCCTACATTCGCTGGGCCAAGAAGGTAGTCCGTGTAGAGACAGATGTTGTAATGGTTACACATCTGCTTCTTTACTTTTGCACCAGCGTCCCATCAGCTATTTACCTATATGTCAACTTTCATTGGTGGCATGCTGTACTCCACTGCGTCATGCAAGGCACGTATATGGGACCATTCACTCTCCTGAAGCACCAACATATCCACATGCGGGGTGTACTCAGTCCCAAGTACAGCCTGTTTGATCGGATCTTTCCATACATTTTGGATCCGCTGATGGGCCATACCTGGAACTCGTACTACTATCATCACGTCAAGCATCACCACGTGGAAGGCAATGGCCCTAATGACCTTTCTTCGACTATCCGATATCAGCGAGACAGCCTCTGGGACTTCATGCAATATGTCGGCCGCTTCTATTTCCTTATTTGGTTCGAACTGCCCATGTACTTTATCCGCACACGCAAGCCCAACCTTGCACTTCAAGCAGGTGTGTGCGAATGGGGTAACTACATCTTCCTGTACCTCATGTACAACTACGTCAACGCCCGCTCAACAATCTTTGTCTTCTTGATCCCTCTCAACTTTATGCGGATAGCTCTTATGACGGGCAATTGGGGCCAGCACGCCTTTGTCGACGAAACCGAACCGGACTCGGACTTCCGGTCAAGTATAACGCTCATCGACTCAGTAGTAAGTTTAAGATGCACATAGCCAATCCACATATCAGCCTAACCTTTCAAAAGAGCAACAGAGACTGCTACAATGATGGCTACCACACCTCTCACCACCTCAACCCCCTCCGCCATTGGCGCGATCACCCCGTCGCTTTCCTCTCGCAGAAAAAGCAGTACGCCGACGAAGACGCCATTGTATTCTACAACATCGACTACTTCTTCCTCACAATCAATCTCCTGAGAAAGAACTACGAGCACATCGCCAAGTGCCTGGTCCCCATCGGCGATCAAATGAACCTCACGCTCGACGAGAAGATCGCAATGCTAAAGCGCAAGACGAGACGCTTCACAGAAGAAGAAATTGCAGAGAAGTGGGGGAAGCAATTTGCAAAGTCAAAGTAGAGTGCGAGCTTGAGAACTTGGATACATATGTAGCTGTCTGAATATAGAGCTTGATATGCCACCTTAACCCCTGTCGCTATATCGCAGGTCTCGATATGCGACGCTATTCCCTAACACTGTCCGTGAGTAGCGACGGGAACTTTGCAGTCCAATAGTATCCTAGCAAAACTATATATTTCGGTGATCATTAAAGTTTGTGAAAAGCTTGGTTTCCGCTATTCTCACGATAGTACCCGAGGTCCTTAGCCCCACCAAAAACATCTTACATGCAACTCATTAGATGTCCGGAGCACTCGTCCAACAACAGAATATCGCACACGACGTGGTAATCTAAGATCAGTAAAAAGAAACATATCTTGCGTATGCATAACTTTTCAGAACATATGTATTGGCACTTCTATGCTAATCCTCATCTAAACCCAATATATAGTGTCCCATGCCCATATCCCCAGCCTTCATCCCTCAAATCCCCACCCAATCCATCCACGACTCCAAAAATCGCAACTGGCCCTGTCTCATATGTTCCGAAAACTCCTCCAGATTGATCAGCCCACCACCCTTGCGCCGATTGATTTCCTGATCCACGCTTTCCAAACTAGCTAGCATGATCAGGTGCAAGGGGGATTGAGGGTCCATAGCTACCCGGCGAATGGCGCGCTGCAGAGGCTTGGCCTGGTTTGTCTCGGGGTGGTAAGGGTCTGTGGAGTGGCTGATTTGGTTGCAGCCGCATTGCACGAGATCTGTGCCTTCTAGGTTTTGGATGAAGAGGAAGTGGCGCTCGGGGACGTCGGAGTACCAATTTAACTGCACGGTGTCTGGAGTTGGGCCTCCAGGCTCGGCGGGGCATGAGAGGGGCATTAGCTCGAGGATCCGTTCGCTGACGTCGGCTGCTGCGGCAACTGTGGAGGGAGAACCGGATTCTGGGCCTGACGTCGAATCTGTGGATCGTTTTCTTCCAGGGTATCGTTTTAAACCGTCGTGGGCTGCGCATACGAAGAAACACCGACCGGGGCCTGCGTCTTCGTTGGTTGATACTGATGACTCGTCAGTGTCAGAAGCTGCACCGGTCTCTGAAGAGCTGCATGAGCCACTCTGCGAATTGGTTGGTAGATGTGTAAGAGAGTTCGGTCGGAACTGGGGCATGGTAGGATCTCTTTGGTCAGAAACTGGACTTTTACTCGGAACAGAGGATGATAGCCATCCCTGCTTTTCTGCACAGCTCATGAATGCATTGACGGCCTCTTCCCGAAGCTGACACTGGCACATATACATGTTCCATATTGTCATATTGTCAGCATTACTTGGCTTAGGATTCTTAACTGAGCTCAAAACTTTGGCCTCGACAGAATTGTAGATGGCTTCTACTGCTGCTCGAACCTCATCATCGGTGCGTGGTCCCTGATGGCTTGGATTCACGAACAAATTTTGGATATTTGATTCTCCATAGCTCAGCGCCCAACAGAACTTGTCTATCATGCATTTGGAAAACCGAAAGACGCCAACCTGGAGGATGACTTCAATGTCCGCTTTCCTGGCTGTGAAGAGATGCGTAATTGTAGACTCGATTTCGGCGGCTCTTGAGCGGCGCTCACTGCGTGTGTCCTGAGCGTCCATGGCCATGTCTTCCTTTTCAAGAAATAGTGGGTTGAGTAATTCGTTAAACCCTTGCTGTGTAACCTGATACAGTACTTCTTTACCAAGGTCTTGCTCAGGTTCAGGTATCTCATACCCACCCCAACGCTCTCCAAAAGGCCTTGAAGAGGAGGCATTTGAACGCGTCTCTAGATCCACGTCTTCCTGGAAACGGACCCTCGACGATGAACGCGAACTTCTGTTTCGGGGATGTTCCTCACTTGCGTCTGCGGAGCCACCAAATTGAGCCTGTCCTTCGAGTGGGCCTTGGCCATCTGCTCCATCTGGTTGTGTGAAGCCCTCCTCTTCATCTATGTAGTATTGTCTACGGGCCCATCTTTGGTTCAAGATGTTGGCTTGTTGCTCGCCGGAGACTTCATCGGGCACAATATGCTGGAGGTCGGTGGTCCTGAGGATCTCATTCCGCTCTGCAACGTCGGTGTTTCGTTCGAGCACGGGTGGAGTTATGTCCATGTCACCCTCCTGCTTCTGCCGTAAACGGGGGTTGCTTGTGTTGGAGGCATTCATACTGCGAGGTGGAAATGCAGAGCCCAAGGGCTGACTAGACCGGATAGTATCTAGGGCACTGCGCACCGTAACCTCTTCAGACAGCTCCATGATGTAGTTCCGGGTAGCTTCCTTCTCGATCGAGTAGTAAGCCCGGAAAATGCGTAGTATGTCTTTGCGCGACACATAGCCATCTCCATCGATGTCATATCCGTCGAAGACGATCTTGGCCTTTACATCCACGTCTGTGGTATGCATTCCGTCAAGTCCCTTGATCCATTCTTCAAAGCCAATGAGCCCATTTTTGTCCGTGTCATAGTATGCGAAGATGCGATCGTAAACGAGATTAGGTGCAGCAGGGAAGCCATTGTAGCGCGGTACGAATGCGTGATTGAAATCGCACCGATCGATAGCCCATCCTATATTGTTTGGGTCATCTGTCCATTCTGCCCCTGCCAAACAAGTAAACTGATCCCACAACGCCTCAACCTCCTCAGCCTCCATCTTTGTTTCAGCTACTAGGCGCCTCTTCAGCGACGAATCGATCGAAAGGTTCATCATATGAGGCTTTCCCGGGTAAACCGGTTCTTGTTTCTGCAAACTCAGGTAGCCTGCAGGCACCCGTATCTTGTAGAATATGTGGTTCTTGTAGTGCGAGTTGGTGGCTTCGCAGTTGGAGCATAGGTCGAAGTCTGGGCAGTTTGCACAGTGCCATCTAGTTCCTCGAATGGGCTTCTCGTCACAGCCGTTACATGTGATTCCGCGATGGACCACGCCTTCTAGCCTTGCGCGGTCTTCCGCGATGTGATATAGGGTGCGCTGGAGGGTTTGGCCCTCCGGATCAATGGCATCATCGTCCGGGTCCTCATCACTTCCCAGAGACAGTTCTGTGGGCGCGACGCTCTCCCCGCCATCCAGCGCAAGGCTATCCGTGTTTCCAAACATTTGCGCATGCCATGTCGCTGCGCGGGCTATGGCATCGCGATCTAATGCTGGATTGTTCGGGTTACGTTCGGTCAGCCAGGCCAGAAGAGCATCGACTTCTGACGGCGAAAGCGCACGGTCGGGCGAGTGTACCACAAGCAGTCGATCGAAGAACTCTTCGTATGTGCGCCCGGAGAGGTGATTTATAGTCTCTTCACTGGCGTCCGGCTGGGCGCGCAGAATGATGCTGCGCAGCTCCGCAGGTGTGACCAAATTGTGAGGATCAAGCAGCACTCTGGTAGTCAGGACATGGTACTCGCCCAGCGAAGGTATGTCTTGCTCGCTCAGTGGCAGCACGGACGGTGCCGGTGCTGAGTCTCGCGGCCGCCGTCTGCGAACAGCATTGCTGCGGTGGAGACCGTCTGTAGGTGTGGAGGATTGGAGGGTATTGTATATAATATATGCCGCATACCCAGCCGACACTCCTGTGAGGAACAGCACGGCGGGGCCATAACGGGATACGGTCGAGGGGGTTGATGCCGTCATGCTCGAGCGGCAGGGCCCCAAAATTGGGGCCTAGTAATAGACGAGCGAGGACAGAGTGATGGGCCACAATATAGGAGTAGGGAATCGATGTCTGGGGGGTACATGGCAGGTGATACCTACCAGCGACACCATAGCTATCTGTTGGAAGATTTCATGGCTCGGCAAGGGCCAACAGACGCTCTCTGTTTCCTCGGTGAAGGGCGACGCTCTTGCCAGAGTCGCCAAGATATCGCTTATTCAGCAAAACATCCCCATTTACGGACTTCCGCAGCCTCGCATTGGACAGAACACCACGATGCAGTCGAGCTAAGCACTTTCAACATTATGAATTTATGTGTCTCTATGTGCGACTACATTACTACCATGCCGAGTGGCCACCGTCTATCCTCAGATCTGACCCAGTCATGAACGAGCTCGCATCGCTGAGAAGGAAAACTGCGGCACCACGGTATTCTTCTGGCTTGGACAAGCGGCCCAACATATTCTGCGTAGGCCATGTTTCCCTTCGCTCAGGATACTGCTTGAAAAGCTCCTCCACCATGGCTGTCACGATATAACCCGGCGAGATTGTGTTGACGCGAATCTTGTGCTCACCCCATTCCGACGCTAGGTTGCGAGCAAGCTGCAACACACCTGCTTTCGAAGCATTGTATGCCGAGCATATAAGACCCTGTTACTGCATGTTAGTCGAAAAGCCAAGCATTCCAACTGATTAGAATCATCGTACCCTATTTGCTACGGTGCCAGACATGCTAGCAATAAGCACGATACTTCCGCCGTTGCCAAACTTGATCATTTGCTTTGCGGCAGCTTGCGCAGTCATCATGGATCCAGTGATGTTCACCTCAAACATTCGATTCGCATCCTCAGCGGTATACTCCAATGCAGGCGTCTCCTGTTGGATACCAGCCGCCGCAATCAGCCCGTCTAGTCTTCCCTCCTTGTTTGCAATGTCATCGACGATCTCATTCAACTTCTTTACATCCCGCACGTCTATCTGGCGGTACTCAAGCGATGTTCCGAGATCCTTCTTTGCTCGCTCTGCGATCGGACCAAAGTCCGCGGAGGGCTCGGGAAGCCTATCAAGTGCGTAGACTAGGAGCGTGTATTAGCCAACAAATTCTATACATCCCCGCATGTACGCAAGTATCTACCTCGTGCACCAGCTTCTAGCAATGCTTCGGCCTGTGTGAGTCCGAGGCCTCGCGCACCACCCGACACCAATATGACCTTGCCAGCTAAGCTGAACTCTGGTAGCCCGCGTGTGGCCGACATGATTGGAATTATCTGAATTACAATTTCAAGACACGGGAAGAAGAAGAGGGATCTGAGTTACAATATACGCTGAAGGATCCGCTGGAAGGTGGGTATTTATACAATTGATAACGCGCGATCGTTCGGTAAGCTCTACGCAAGATGGGGCTATTGTGGGTTTATACTATATCGGTCCCAGACGCCTTTTCAGGTCATCCGTTTCATTTGAAGCGAGTCTGGCCGTGGCCACCCTTTCCTGTCTGCATATATGGCACTATTGGGGTAGAGCTCAGGGCGTGTTTGCGGGGAACTGTGTCCGGCATTTTCGGATGTTGCCTAATTGGGCATTCCGGGAGCTCGCCGTGGGGTCTTGGAGGTGAGGTCCGGGGACATCAGCCAGATCACATTCGTAACTGGAACTATATGCCAACAAGGTATGTGGGGCTCGAGACGAATGCGAACATAGTACACGGAGCATGTACAGCCGAAGCGATGTGCGGCGAGCGCATGTAACAAATCTAGACAGGGCCACCAGTATGCGCTTTGAACAACAGCGTATATACAGCCTTTTTCCCTGTGCTGAATGGCGTTCGGTCATCTAATTACACTCGCTTTTGAGGACGGTATGGTGTCCTCTCTTTTCTGAACAGTCTTTGCCGTGCAGATGCGCAGGAACGATATTCCAGATACCACGGGATAATTTACCAGCTGGCACACCACAAGCATACAATCTGTGTTTCAATGCAACGACACAACGAGGGACGACTCATCATAACCATAACTGCAAAGTTGTATGTGGCGAGTCTGAGTCTACTTGCCTCTCGACTGTTCTGGCAATACGTAGGGAAAGCCCTCCACCGATTCAGCGTGCGATACCTGAGGGGCCTCACCAACTGAGCCCTCAACTACATCGTCGAGCCTTAGGGTCTGATTATCCCGCGGCCCCCTCAGGGGCTGCCTAAGGCAAACTTTCGCATTCACCTGATCGTACGATACCTCGTGTCCGCATATCGCTGCTGTGTGGTGAGGGGGCATGTCTCAACCCTAGCACGCGGCATAGTTACGTCTTACAAGGCGCCGGTCAGCGAACAAGGTGAACGGCACAGTGAAGCGCAGAGTGCCGGGATGGGAAATCTTTGCGCAGCACCAGACGAGGCAAACTTCTTCATATCAGGTGTTCTCGACCATTAAACAGTTCGACAAGGACTGAATTTCGTTGAATGCTTGCCCAACCTGACTTAGACAGGAAACGGCTGCATAGAGCACCTTTGCTCTCACAGCAACCTGACACGACAAGTATCTTTATCTGTAGCTCCCAACAATCTTCATTGTGCATCGAAAAACGAACAAGTAGAAGCAGAGCTTCCGACAATGCATCGCCCATCGGCAGACAAAGACCGCGGCGCCTCGCTCGTGTAACGAGGCTGCCCCCAAGGCGAACGCGGTGGAGAGGGGCAGTGCAACAACTAAAGCGACCTCACACCAACCCATGGAATGAAACTAATATTAGGCGCCGCATTAAGAGGCTTAACGCATAGTCAACCTAAGCTTTATTTAGGCGCTGTCGTTAAGGCAGGCAGGAAACAAAACTGCGCATCGTTGCCGCGAGGCTGCGCATCATAGGTAGGGGTAGGGCGCCTATGCACTCCACGCCAGCGGGTAGAGAGCAGGACATGTAAAAGATACGCTCGCGCTGCAAGAGGCCTCTCTTTATCGACCATTCCTTTTATTTGTGTTCTGTATCGTTTATTTCAAGGGAAACTTGTCTTGTTTCCCTTTCGAACCAACATTTACATCGTTGTCCGCTGTTTCCTATCCCGACAGCCACCAGCCCCACTACTATACACAAACAATGGCTCCCAGCAACTTACCCCACAACTTTTTTCCTACAATCAATCTCCCTACCATCATCCAAAAGCGCTCAAGTTCTTGCGAAGTCAACTACTCCAGCCAGTGCTCCACCCACCGCACTGTCCTTCTTATTGTCTCCACTTTTGTGGCCGCCTTCCTCTTCATCGGCTTTGGCCTCGCATGTATAGTGAAAAGAGCCCGCCGCAGAGCCCATGAGCGCGCCCAAGCTACAGCCAAATATCCCTACAGGGAACTGAGGCTTCTAAGGAATGACTCTGGATTTCCTGTTGTAGCGAGGCTACCCCTGACAAGGCCGATGGGCGATACGAATCTCGGGGCTGGAGCCGATCAAAACTGGAGGAAAGAGTGTTCGTGGAATGAGAGGGCAGCAAAGAGAGATGAGGCTCCGCCGCCTTACACACCGAGAACACCTGAGCCTGCAAGGACAAGGATCTGAAAGAGGGGATGCATATCAGTAAATGAAGACGAAGCAGAGACTCCAATGCTACACATACCAGAGCAGATGTGGCCATTGCGTCACTAGCCGGCAGTGGCACCGCGCCGGACGTGCGATTGTATCTATTGCATCCTGGCTGCAAATGGGCTCAGTACAGATGAGCTGTCAACGTTCATGCCTGTTACTGGGTACCACCGGGACTGCCGCAAAGCTGCGTCAATCACTAGCGGAAGATGCGGTCCATAGCCCGCCAATACTTCTGTTTGTGGTTTTGAATACGACCAAGAGATGAATAGACCGAGCTGTATGATTGGGAGCATTTGGAAACTTAGATAGAGACAGTGTTGACCACTCACCATTTTCCTGGACTTCTTGACATGGGTTCGGAGATTGTTGGCGGCGATTAGATGAGCGACACGGCATGAAAGCATGCCAATATGGACAGCGAGAAAGATAGAGAAGAACGATATAGCGTTGTTATTGTACATAAATTGAATACATCATTCTATCGAGTGAGATACTCTTGGCAACAAAATATTCCGACATTGATGGTGAGGCGTTACAAAAGCGATTAGTCAATAGTTGGCTGCACTTGCTTCACTTCGGCCTGCGCATTCGTATTGCACGCTACGCGTTCGCTGAACACTACGTCGTCATTATGTCAGCGCTGAAGTGAGCTGAAAGATAGTGCTCTGCAGCTGGTTAGCGCATAATGGGTTCAGCTGTATATGTCTGTTTCATTCCTGTTTTTTGAACCTAGACTAGTCGCATCCCAGCTGCGCGCAGCCAACGGCAATCTTCGAGACTACCAGCAACGCCAAGACCAATACGAGTCCAATTACATTTGCTTGTCGCTCCCAGAAGCTTCCCGAGACTATAACAACCTTTCGACTCGTGCAGCCGCACGGCAGCCCTGTACCTGGCAGGCGGTACTACAGGACCACGACAATGTTAGCCCGGCATGGAACGTTTGCTCTCCAACAACCGCGCGCTTCATACAAAGCCTTGGCATTTGTTTAGTAACGTACGATAACTGTATGTCGCCCCCGAGGCTGCTTGAGATTGAGCTGAGGTGATCAAGGAACAAGGTTGTCTATGAATGGACCATGACACTACGGCACGGCACAGAATCCTTCTGGAATTGGGATCCAGCATCGTTTTTCCTTGCCAGCGAACAGCAATGATTAACCGAAACCCACGACTAGGCTGGATGCAAGAAAGCGGCAGCGAGGCTCCCAGAGACATCCCGACCGTTTGCTCAATATTGACCGCTCGGTGCCGTCTTCACCGATATCAACACCTAGATGAGCCTCGTGCGCGACTGGCGTCGTTCGTCTTGTAGGCTGGAGACAGCTGATTTGTCCCGCAGCGTTGGCGCGCTAATTGCTTTTGCAACCGTGCCCAGCCGGTTGAAGGGCCAAGAGGAGGGTGAGCACTCTCTGCAAGAAGCCCGGGAGAGCCAAAAGCTGTGCAACGCCCTCGCGTGCCCAAGTCCGAGTGTTGGAGCTGTTTACGGCCTTGCGAACGTTGTCGGTCACAAGCATCGACGTAGTGTCGAGTCTCCGCCTTTTTAACTTTCCCCTAGACCTAGACCCTCTGTTTTCGTCCGGCCCCGCCGTTGCGTGGCGTGTTCTATTCCGCCTCATCTCATTCAGCCTTCAGCTACCTCCAGTCTGTCTCCAAGTCCTTCCAGACCCTTGAGCAACGACGTCTCGTTAGTTAGGCCTCTCTTTGCGATAGTCGCCAAGCCGCCAGTCCCCATCCGGCCTAGACGGTTTCCGCGCTCCACACTCGGGCACGAACCTCGTTGTCATCTGTACGCGCCAGTCCAGCAAGACTACCCGTCCGACTACCGCCTCTTCCTTCTCTGCATACATTTTACCGTCCTGCTGGATCGCATCCCTCCCCGCTCCTGTGTGGCGCATTATCAAGTAAGGCTTTTATTATCTCTGCTCTTCATACATGCTCCCTTGTCCAGTCTTCAACAGCCCCTTCATCAGACGCCCACCGCCCAGATGCAAGTATGAGATCAAGTCGGGAACCACCACCATTTGCGGCTGCACTGCACCGAATTGTTCTCTGCCGTGCTAGAAGACCGACCTGTCTTACCCTGAGGCGCTCCTCCAGGCAAGAGGTTGGGTACCACAAAAGAGTAGCACAACAGCAAAGTCACCTGCCCCAATACGAAAGCATGGCTGCTCATCCCAGGCAGTGCGCTGCGGTGGTGGTTGAGACCTTGCATGCAAATCTGCATCGGAGAAGGGCTGCAGCTAGCACTGTCGGATTACTTCAAGAGCCGGAAACTTCTCTTTCAGCGCCCCTCTGCATTTCATTACTCTTGCTCGAATTCCATCGCTAACCATGGTCTTGTCGTTAGGTCTCTTTTACCCCTCTGTTGGCGCTAGTGTCGGGCCGTTGGGTGACGTTTCATCTTTCTGGAGAAGGCAGAAGGGGTTGAACATCAAAAGGGTCTTATTGAACAAGAGACGTTCACGTGACGTCCGAGCACAATCAACAATACCTCTCGCCGATGCGCGCTATGATCCAGTTGTAGTACCTGAACGCGCCTGTACGAGCATTAGATTCAAATCTTTCCGAGCATCGCTTATCGATTCGAGCAGTGCTCCCAACCCATCCGGTCAGCCTGCCCTGAGCGGCAAATCTTTGAGCGACTCTTTTTGCGTCCAGTCTCGTCATGCAGAGGCCCTGATTCCATTTCTGGCTCTACCTGTACAACAATTTCCATCGCCACTTCTCGACCTCCCCATTCACCTTGAACAAACACAAGAAATCCCAAACGAATTCGCGAGTCCGGCCAGCATGTCTCAGAGCCGGACAAACACCATTGATTCTCAGACGTCGGCGCCTTACATTGCGAGTCGGAACAGCAGTCAAACAAGTCTAAACCGTCAAGATATCCAGGATGGCGGGACCGAGCGCCCCTCGACCGCATCCACCCGGACGCCTGGCTCTGTATCCCAATCGCCAGCCACGCTCGCAGGTTTAGGCACACCCGCAAGCTCCACAGCAGGGCTATCGGGGTTAGTATGCAATGTACACAGGACTACTGGCAGAGAGCCACATCCGCTTGTTGGCGCAACCACGACTATTTTGGGCGACAAACTCTATGTCTTTGGCGGCCGAAGACTATCACGAACAAGGCCACAGCTGACGTCGGACTTGTACGAACTGGACCTTGTTAAGCGACACTGGACAAAGGTGGAAACCAAAGGCGACATACCGCCACCACGGTACTTTCACAGCGTTTGTGCACTAGGAGATACCAAGCTCGTGTGCTATGGTGGCATGTCGCCTGCCAATACCTCATCAAACCAAGCCACTTCCGTAATACAAGGCGCGCCTGCTGATGCCCAGCCTGAAGTTGTGGTCATGTCAGACGTTCACATTTACGATGCGCCTACGCGAACATGGATGCATATTGCTACGAGCGACGCGCCACAAGGTCGATATGCTCATTGCGCCACCATTCTGCCGAGTTCGGCCGTATTCAGCTCAACGAGCGCTGCAGTAACCGCTATACGTCACAACCCGCCTTCATCGAATCCAAACCAAGGATCGCTCGGCGTTGATCTAGATGGCGATGGTGGCGCGGAAATGTTAGTGGTGGGCGGCCAAGACAGTGCCAACCACTATATTGAACAAATTAGTGTTTTCAACTTGCGAAGCCTCAAGTGGACAGGAACTAGCACACTTGGTAGAAGCTGCGGTGCATATCGAAGTGTGGTCGCGCCATTAACCAGCATACACCCAAGTGATATTGGCGAAGGAATACGGCCTGGTGACGAAGGAAGAGCACCCGACGAACAGGAGAACAGCACGAGCTACGAGTCTTCGATGCTCATTTACTCAAACTACAATTTTCTGGATGTTAAGCTTGAATTGCAAGTACGGCATTCCGACGGCACTCTTTCTGAAAAGCCAATGCATGGCAACTTCTCGCCGCCTGGGCTCCGCTTTCCAAATGGTGGTATTATTAACAATCACTTTGTAGTCAGTGGCACATTTTTAACTTCATCAAAGCAAGAATACGCCCTGTGGGCGCTTGATTTGCGTACACTAAGCTGGGGGCGAATAGAAGCTGGAGGCAATATTTTCAGCCAAGGAAGTTGGAACAGAGGCGTGTTGTGGAATCGTAGAAACAGTTTTGTGATTCTGGGCAACCGTAAGAGAAGTCTGGTTGAGGATTACAATCATCGACGTATCAACTTCTCGAACATGTGTGTTGTGGAACTGGAAGCATTCGGATTGTACGACAACCCACGTAAAGTTACGCCCGCGTCAGGCTTCCAATCTGTAAGCGCGCCACCACTGCATGACCGACTTGACGTGCTTGCTGGCGGCCGGACACTTTTACCTGCAGCAACCGAACTTGGACAAATGGCTCTGGGCATGCGGGAGTTTGCTGACATGGACTTTCTTGCCTTGAATGGCGAACGCATCCCCGTCAACTCGCATATGATTGCTCGGCGGTGGGGCCCATACTTCAATCAGCTTCTTCGCGAGAGCGCACAGAGCGCCGAGAAGGAGAGTGCCGATGCAGCTACGCTGCGACCCACAGCTACTATGCATCCATCACGCAACTCGAGCATAACCATCACACCTTCTATCCGAACAAACTACTCAGCGGCCACAACACTCACGGCCAACACAATAACACAATCTGAGGTTACTGCAGTCTCAACAAACTCTTACTCTTCACTGAGCCCACCAGAAGCGTCATCACACGCACCTTCTCAACGGCCTCGAACACTATTCCTTCCCCACACTCACCTTACCCTTCAAGCACTGATACACTTCCTATACACATCATCCCTCCCACCGCAAAACTCGCAACTATGTTCGCCACAGATACTCTGTTCTTTACTCCAGTTGGCGCGGCCATACCACATCGATGGCTTGTTAGAAGCAATCATTGAACGTCTGCACACCTTACTCGACAACCGGAATACTGCAGCCATCTTCAATGCTGCCGCCATGGCAGCCGGCGGCGGATCAGGCATCGCTTTCATGGGCGTCAACGGTGTCACCGGTTCAAACGGAACGACAAACGGCTTTTCCACCTCTCAACTAAACAACAGCACCGGCTCTACCGACCTCGAACGCAGCTTCGACGCAGGACTACGTGCGCTCCGCCTCAACACCGACATTGAGCGAAACAACGATGACGAAGTCAGCTCAGCTGCATCCGAATCTACCTCTGCGTCGGCATCGGACAGCGGCCTTGGAGACGGCAGTGTGATTGAAGAGAGGGAAGTGTGGAATGGCGAGATTAGCGCTGTGGTTGGACTGCAGAAGCGTGGTCTCAGAGGATTGATGGAGGGCCGTAGGATCCGCGAGATGGGACGAAGCAGAGACAGGAGTAGGGATGACGGCGGTATGGGTAATGGGGATGGAGTCGGACTAGGCCTGCAAGGTGCTTGATTTGTCATGACGACGATGATGACGGTGAGCAAAAGGCAAGAGTTAAAGGCGACGGAAGAGAAGAGAAGGAGAATGACCATCTAACATAGAGCAGGTGGAGTTGAGGAAGATGTAACCGTTTTTTTTGGTTTTCCGAGTGCTTTGTACAGTTTTTTTTCTAGGGTGGATATTGTTGACGAGAGATATGTTTTGTTGTGATATCTTGAAGCTGGTTTGGAATGAGGTGTCAGATGAATGAATCAAGTGTTGAGAGATGTTATCCTTGTGTGGCGCCCTTTTTTTGGCGTTCACGTCACACTACATGCTTACCTAGTCCTTCTGTCTGCAAGAGCTTTCTCCGGATTTCTCCAGACTTTTGTCATTGCCGATATCGGACATGGGTTCAGTACGTGTCAGAAATGCAGACTGCGAGGTAGTTTCACAAAAATCGCCAGTTAGAGATGGGACAAAGATGGGACAAAGTGCTTTGGCGATTTATGTATTTCATTATCATGATCAATTTGATATCATGGCCCGCGTCCTACAAGGGACGAAACTAAATTCCTAGGCTTGCCCAAAACATCTACACACTTTTTCCTACAAAGTCTGCACCCCCAGCTTTGTCAGGCATTTAAGCCGCGCTGGTCTTCTCCTTTGCGAGCGGGGTGAATCGCAGGTAAGGCTTGACGATGCGGAAGTCAGGGAAGAGATCCTTGGCCTGCTCGTTGGAAACGGATGGGTGGACAATAACATCATCACCAGGAACCCCTGCAAGATGTACTGTTAGCAATGATATCCTTATACTCCCACCACACTATCAATCATGCAGTAAAAGAAGGAAGGGGAAACTTACAGTTGATAGGCGTAGTAACCTTGTGCTTATCACCCGTCTGCAGACTGTCCAGCACACGCAGGACCTCCGCGGTATTCCTACCGGTGGACGCCGGGTAGCTGAGAATCAAACGAATAGTCTTCTTGGGATCGATAATGAAAACCGAGCGAATAGTAAACGCAACACCCTTCTGATCGACATTGGTAGTATCCTGGTAGTCCAGCATATCGTACAGCAGCGCAACCTTGCGCTCCTTGTCGCCTATTATGGGGAACTTGAGGTCGCTGCCGGCCACCTCGTTGATGTCCTTGACCCACTCCTCGTGCGACTCGATGGAGTCGGCGGAGAGGCCGATGAGCTTGGTGTTGCGGCGCGCGAACTCGGGTTCGAGCTTTGCGAAGGCGCCGAGCTCGGTCGTGCAGACAGGGGTGCGGTCCGCAGGGTGCGAGAAGAGGATGGTCCAGGAGTCGCCGATGAACTCGTGGAAGTCGATGGGGCCGGCGGTGGTTTCCGCCTTGAAGTTGGGGGCGGTGCTGCCCAGGCGGAGAGGCTCGGGGCGTCCTTCGGCCATTGTGATGGTGGTGGTGCTGTGCGCGTTGGTTGTTAGATTTGCTTTGGGGATATGGTGGGGTAAATTGTAGGCATGGAGGGGCAAGGAGGGGGAGCTGTGGTACCTTTTGACGTGGGGTATGGGGACTAGGGCTTGTTTATGGAGGCTCTGCGATGAGTTTTTCGCAAAGATTTGAAAAGTAGAGCTGGCGATTGAGAGATTGAAGGATTGAAGGATTGAGAGAAGAAAAGAGAATTTGCTGATGACTTATGGGCCGTTTTTGGTGTCTCCAAGAGCCCTTCTCATCCTACCTTTGTAGCTAGCGTATATTGCGCAATCGACTCGTTCATCACGTGAATTCCACCATATCTTTTCTGCCACCCAGCTCCTCCCGTGTCAGCAAGGAAACAGTCGAATCACAGTCTCCGAGTCTCCGGCGGTGTCCAATTGCCAATGGTCTGCCCCTCGCGCCAAGGGTCTTTCGTCATTGAGACAGGAAAGGCGAGATCGGTCATTGACCCTTTTTGTCACTCCACGTGGGGTTTTGCTCAAATCAAGCCTGAGGACGATAGAATTTTGCTGCCTTGGTGGGGAACAGGGACGAATAGAGCGGAGGTAATGACAGAAATGATCAGAGCTAAACTGTGTTTTTCGTGTCGTTCAAAAGTGCAGCTGGCGATATCGTCTTCCCCGGGAACCATCCCCACGCGCCCCTCTAATAAGAACACTAATACATCTACCGACAGTGTCTAGTTGAAGTAGTGTTAGTGACTTATATCTTCTACAGTTATCCTAATACCACCGCTTTTGCTAAGCCCCAGCAACAATTCTGTTCCTGCCATTTTGTTCGGGTCCTACAGGCGTTAGCATCTGGAACTGTGACCTCAACGGGTATCCGTTGCAGTGGCGTTACCAGTGTGGCAAGGTATGTTGGTATGGAGAACTAGAACGACTACTGCTGATGCTACGAGCAGACGGCCTACGTACCATGTAGTTCAATCCAAATAGTCTGCCGCAAAGTACACTTTAACTGTTTCCTAGCCACAGATCTCTTTTAAAGATACAATCAATCTATGCAATCCTGCAGTACTGAGCAGAGTACAAGGTACTTACAGAGAAATATTCTACACTCTCAAGACCCGCAGCTTTACCTGCCCAGACTTCTTCTGCTTCGAATTAGCCAAGGCGTTGCCAGCCCTACGGATGAAAGATGATTGGTGCATTTGGTAATGTTCTTGTCAGGGTAGGTGCTTAATCCGGGGTTAGCATCATAGCCATTGGTGCTATAAACGCACGGTTGAACCCCGCCCGCTATTGTTGCCAAAAGCACAGTTGCTCCCAACACGTAGTAAGCAAAGTTTATGACAACACACCCAAAACAAATACAACAGCTCCTGTCACTGCCACAGCGCCTGAATCATGCGCTTTCAGTAGGCTTATATTTGAATAGAATCGAGCTGTTGACCGCTAATGTCTTGACAGAAGATCTCAATCCACATCCGACGGAATAGGTTCCGTCGGATGTGAAAGAAGGCTGGGTGTATCCGCACCCGTCGGGGAGATGTGGGCCTCTCCGAAGGACCATTAACCACAATGAGATCATCTTCGGATGATGCATCGTATCTTTTTTGCCTCGACCGGTCCGTTAGCTTGAGGCGTCCTTGGCGAGCCCGCTTCCCACTTGATTCATGCTATTTCCGACCAATACCAACCGTTTGCGACAGAGCCTACGGATATCTCCAGAGCCCGGCTCAACGTTCATTCGTCCCTCAATATGCACACCGGTTACACGTGTGGGTTGAGCCCGTGGTACCCGCGCTGCTGGAGCTATGTGGTCTACCTACATCTTTAATCAATTGCCGAGTCTGCCTCCATTCTCAGTCCTCAACGCCCATGGTGCTATAGCTCTATTACACGATTCTGGGCCGCGGAAAGGGCCCTTCAAGACAACATGAACCCCAATACTGATCCAATCCATCCCGCTAACATATATCCGGAGGGACTATCCCCGGATAATACCCCGGGAATAAGAGCGATGGAAATGGGCATTGGGGGTACTGATCAACAAGAGACAGGTTATCACATCGCTATTGAATCGAGCAGTAACTCGGAAAAAGACAGAGACAGCAAGGTTTATGACAGTGACCGACAGTATAAATCGCAAGAAAACATACAAGAAACAGAGATCGTCTGGCAGTACCTCACCTTTGATACCGAACTTCCTCATCCAACCACCATCTATCCACAAGAACCAAACCAAGGACCGCCACCTCCGCCTCCGAATCTTGTCAAATACACCAATCCCTTCGAATGGTCGGAGACAAGGAAGAGCATAACAGTGTGGATATCATGCCTCATCACCACTCTCACCGCATTTTCGGCAGGAGCGTTGAACCCAGCTATTCCACAGTTGAGGAATGAATGGGGCATAAGCAATGTTGCTGCTTTGGTACAAGTCACAACCTTTACAGCAGGCTTTGCCGTTGCTCCCATGGTCCTCGCTCCCTTCTCCGAGATCAACGGTCGACGGCCCGTCTTCCTTTTCTCTGGCCTTCTCTTCGTAATCTGCCAACTAGGTTCCGGTCTCACACAATCATACGCTGGGTTACTCGTTGCGCGTTTCTGGTTAGGCATTGGCGGCTCGACTTTCTCTACCATGGTCGGCGGCGTGGTATCTGACATATACCACACCAAAGATCGCAACACGCCCATGGCAGTCTTTTCCGGGTCAGCGTTATTCGGGACCTCCTTCGGACCCCTGGTGTGCGGCTTCATTGCGCAAAACACGTCGTGGCGCTGGATCCAATACGTCCAGACGATAGCCTGCGGAATAATGGTTGCGCTCATCTGCGTCGTCTTCAAAGAAACACGAGGCTCGGTTCTACTCTCCAGAAAAGCAAAGTGCCTAAACAAATGGTACGCCGCCCGCGAAGAAGCAGGCTACTTCGGCGTCGACGTCCGCGATGCTGAGAAGCCTGGCTCCACAATCTCCCAGCGTCTCCGCTTCAAAGTCCGCTCAGACGAGGAACGCGCCTCACTCGGCACCATGATCGCCATCTCTCTCTACCGTCCCTTCCACCTTCTCTTCACCGAACCCGTCGTCTTCTGGTTCTCCCTCTGGGTTGCTTTCTCCTGGGCTGTCCTCTATCTCGCCCTCGCCGCCATCCCCCTCATCTTCCGCAACCGCTACGGCTTCTCCATCCAACAAGCCAACGCCGTCTTCGCCTCCATGGGCATAGCAAGTATCCTCGCCACCATCCTCTCCGTTTACCAAGAGAAAATCGCAAAGAAGTACGGGAAGACATCTAACTCGCCCGAAGGTCGACTGTACTTTGCTTGCGTCGAGAGCGCTTGCATGCCGGTTGGACTGTTCATGTTTGGCTGGACTAGCTCCGCTGGTGCCCATTGGGTGTTACCCGCGATTTCTATTGGTATTGCTACCATCGGCATCTTCTCGATTTATCTAGCCACGTTCAATTATCTGGCGGATACTTATCATCGCTATGCTAGCTCAGCACTTGCTGCTCAGTCTTTCTGCCGTAACATGCTCGGTGGTGTATTTCCCTTGATCACTACGCAAATGTATAACAAGATTGGCTATGGTCCTGCCAGTAGTTTGCTAGGTGGAATCGGGGCTTTGCTGACGATTGTGCCGTGGATACTGGTCTTTTATGGTCCGCGGATTCGTGCGAGGAGTAAGTTTGCGAGCGAGATTATGAATTGAAGTGTTTTTCTTTTCTTTTCTTTTTACATAGGAAGCTTTTAGATACCCTATTATAGTCAAGATAAAAAAACATGTTGTTCTTTTAAGTCAGTCATCAACGTAATGCCACACATGTAGATTCATCTTGAACAAGAAATAGACAAGCAACTCACTCGGTGCACAAAATAGGCATGTGGCCATTATTACTGAGTAGAAGTCATTGAGGATTCAAAAACAACAAAATAAAACTTAATATTTCTTTCCCAATTATGACCCAACCGAACCATCCTTTTGGAATTACAGATGTTTCGAAGAAGACAATTCAGAAAAATCTGGCCTTGAACATCCATCCACTAAACTAAATATGTAAAAACGAACAATAACCTCCCACCCCTTATGCGAAATGCTAGACTACAGAAACCAGCAGCCTACTCTTCCAAGTAAGAAAGCTTACGCATCTCACCCAGCCTCGTCCTAGCCTGCGCAAGCGCATTTTCAAGCTGAAGAATCTCAACCTGTACCACCATATTAGCAAACGTTTTTTCAAAGTAACAATCAGACTGTCACATACCTGCTGCTCCATCTGCCTGACCTTGAACTCATGATCACCCAGCTTGCTGTAATCCACGACCTCGCCCTCCTCCCTGTTCTTCTGGGCAATAATCTCCTGCACCTGTCGAACAAGCGACCTGCAAGCGGCGGTGACAGTCTTGGACGCGCTCTCGAGTTTATCTTGTGTCTTACTCATGAAGCTAGCCTTGACACGACTGGCGGCCACCAGCTGAGCGGTGGAAGCAGCGACGTCGTTGGAAGCGACGATGAGTTGCTCAGGCGAGTTGCGGCCGGAGATAACGCCGTCGGCGGTCTCGATGAGCATGTTTGTCGAGTTGGCGACGGCCTTGGCAGCGCTGATGAGACCTTCGGTCCAGCGGTTGTGCTTCTTGTAGAATTGTGTCTTGGACATGCTGCCACGGCCTTCGCGCACGATTTCTTGCTGAGATGCGGTTGCGGCCTTGATAAGCTGTGCAATGGCATTCGTAACGGCAATGGCGGCCTCGAGAATGGAATCGTGGATCTTGAGCTCATATGTCGAGTATGAGTCTCTCGGCTTCTTCATCAGCTTAGCCAGACGCTCAGTGGCTGCGTCAATGGCGTTGGCAGCCTTGGTCAACTCGCTATCAACCAAGTCACCGAGATCGCCAGAAGCGTTGGTGATCTTGCTCTTGGGTGCAAATGCGTCTGCAAGCTTAGACAGACTCTGCAAGTTGCGCACCACCTCCGTGCTGTTGTTGATAACAACGTTGATCTTCTGTTCGGCGTCCAAGTCGTACAAGCGTACTGATTGAACATTACGGAAGAACCTGATAGTCGAAGTTGCAGAGGCTCGCGCTGCATTGATGAGTTGGTCGGCCTTGTTTTCGTCGGAAGCAAAGCGTGTCAATCCCTTGGTGTTCACCAGTACATCGACAATAGAACCGCCGTAGTTGTTAACAGCGTTGATAACCTCAGCGTGCTTGGCGTTCGGTCCATCAGCGATGAAGTTGTTGAACGCTGTCGAAAATTCCATCGTGCATGTCGATGCCTTTTCGATTTGTGAGAGAACGTAGGAACCAGTGGCATTCTGGTTACCAGCTTGCATGGGAGAGTCCAACTCGTACAGAGCATCATCAACCCGCTGTACACCACTTTGTAGAACAGAGTCGATAATGTCGTTGATCTTCTGGAGGCTGTCTTGGATAAGAGTATCCAGATGACCATCCAGGACGTTGTCGTTTGTGCTAGAGTTGAGCTTCAGCTCGTTCAATTCCAACAAGGTTTGGTCCATGCCTGCGCGGAAGATCTCAAGCTCTTCCTCCTTCTCGCGCAATTGACGTTCCAGGTCAGAGTCACCCTCGCGGTACTTCATCTGGACTTCGTCCAATGCGCGAGTCTTGTTTCGTAGAGCTTCTTCCAAGTCTGCGATCTCGCGGTTGTGTCTTGACAGCATCGCGGACAATTCTGATCCCTTGCCACGCTCAGCGTTATCAGCGCGGTCCAAAGCAGAGCGGAGCTCGCGCTTGAGTTTCTCAATCTCCTCGCGATGACCTCCCGTATGGCGATCCTTATCCATGAGCGCGCGGTCACGCTCACGAATCATGTCGGCAAGCTCCAAGTTCTTGGTCTTGAGCTCTCGTTGCAGCTTGTCCCTTGCGTCGATGGCTTCCTGGGCTGAGTTGGCCTTGAGTTGGACTGACTTAAACTTTTGGAGCAATTGAAGGTGTTCAGTTCGCAGCTGCGAGTAGAGCTTGGCCAGTGATTCGTATTTTGACCGCCAGGTGTTGAGCTGTTCCTGGAGCGCCCGTATCTGGTCGTCTCGCGAACCCATTTGTTGCTGGAAATTTTGATTCATCTGGCTGATTTCCCCCTCAAGAGCCTTCATTCGTTGATCGTATTGTTGCAACATGAGCTGATCACGTTCGTACTGGGCACGCGCATTTAGATTCTCGCGCTCAAGCTCAGCAAGGCGACCCTGTGTCTGTTGCTGATACTGCTCGCGCATAAGCTGCTCTTGCGCCAAACGAGCTTGTTCAGCTTGAAGCCTTTGCTGCTCCTCAAACTCACGCTGAGCTTGTAACTGCATCTGTTGCTGTTGTTGTTGGGCCTCTTCCCATTGTTTCTGTAGCCTCTGCTGTTCTGCCTCATATTCCTCTTGCTGCCTCCTCTGGTTGTCCTTCCAGAACTCGTTGATAGGCTCAGGATCGACCGAAGGCGCGCGAGGTTCAGAGTCGGCAGGCTTTTCATTTTTAGGTCTCGCAGGCAAAGCAGGTGCGTTTTCATCCTCGGATAGAAGGTTCGGCGGCTCTTGGGGCAGTTTCGGTACTGTGATGAGACTTGTCAAGTAACGGAGATTGGAGCATTCGTAGTAAAACTTGACGAGACGGTAATGCTGCGCATCGTATCGGCCACGTAGGGGAGAGAGCGCCTCATCGTCACCGAGAGCTGTGTGGCTTAGTTGGGGTTATCGGCTAGCCGAGGTTCATGGGACTTACTGGTGTGCATTGCGCGGAGCATGCTGGTAATGAACTTATAAATACCATAACTCTCCTGGACCAATGGCACCAGCGCAGCAATCCTACACTCGTTGTTCGTCCCGCTTCGGAAGTGGGAAAAGATGAGTTTCTGGAAGGCATCGATTTGATCCTGAAGGGTCATGAGGTCAGAGATGGTCTCATAGCCTTCGTTAGGGTCGTTGATAGATTTCAAACTGATGTACTCCTCGTACTCAAAGGTTCCTGTCCAAAATCAGCCCAGCCATTTGGAGATTTGTAGTTGTCTCTTGTACCATTGAATTCTGGATGTTGCCTGTGGAACGCAAGCTTGGCCAGGAGGTAGTAAATGTATTCTGAGATGAGCGGCGCATATCCTCGCATACCCTCACCAACGCTAGAGCCTCGCGACAAACTCTCGAGCCAGCCAGTATGCGACTGCGCTTCCTTGAGAACAATGGGATGGCCCTCCTGAAGGACTTTGTGGATCGTGATAAGCGCCTTGAACGTTTGTACTTCGTCGGCGAGAATTGGCTGCCTGTTCTTACGTTTAGCGCCGGGAAGGTCCACGTAGAGTGATGGCGCATAGCAAACAGATGCGGAGTTGACCTACACTTTCATGCCTTGCCAGAAAGAAGCCGAGCTCTTGTGATCCCAGGTATAGACAATGCATGCTCGCACGTGCTTTCCTGCGCGGATTCGTGAGTATGAGCGACATAAGACGGATGTTCACGGACGTACGTTTGGGTGAGACCTCGTCGATACTGGTCGCTTTGCGAACGCTGACGGCCAACTCAGTCTCTTGTCTAGACATGTTTGTTAGCCTCTAGAGTCGCCAGGCCAGCAGAAGGTATGTCCAAGGTGTTCTTAGGCGGGCATCGTGGCCACAGTACGTACTTGCCCATGTCAACATTGCGTGAGCTTCCGTAGAGCGCCATCTTGGTGGCTGTGAGCTCCTTCTCGAGCTATTCGGTGGTGATTTCAGGTACTCGAGGGAATAGGGAGAATCGGGGTCGGAAGGATAGAATGTGGTCAAAAAGTACAATCAGAGCCAAAGAAGAGTGGGAGCCTGATTATCTGGTTTGGCTGTGCTGTCGGCCATGCCAGGAGCTCTCGTACCCAACTACGCCTGAACTTAGGACCCTAGGAGGTGGCTCGTGCTCCTTGGCGCTTCGTCATCGCCTTTACCCACAGCCCACGAACCCTTCTCCGCGTGGGCTGCCCGTCACTGTCTCCCCTGACCTACATACATGAACGGCTGCCTTGGATATGGACTAACAACGCATACGCGGCTGCATGCGCAATCGCCTCGACTTCTGAGCTGGCACCGTGTAGTGGAGGGTGAGTGAGCTCCCGCGCAGCGAATAGGGCTACATGGTCTAGAAGGGCCCTCCCGGCCATACCAATCACGCATGGCCAGCGCAACCGTCATCAGAAAACTACTATGTCATTTTACTCGATATGTCCAGATGTGGCCCCAGGGTATCAACGCCATGCAATGCTACCAACACAAAATCAATGTCCTATGACAACTCAAATCGCCTCACTTTGGCTTCCCTTGGAAAGGTATGCTGCCATGGGGTCAGCCGCCATTGTACGCTTTCTGCGGTATTCCTCCATCTCCTCTTCGTTCACTTGGCCAGTCATCTCGTCCAGCGCCCGCTTTCGACTCGCTGCATCGGCCTTTGCCTTCTGGGCCTTGTCTGGAGCGTTTGGTACACGCTCCTCCAGAGCTTCGGCCTCCTTCCATGCAATCTCCTTTGGAACTTCCTCGAGATCAGCACCAGTTCGCATCCGATCCGCCAGTTCAAATGCTTCCTTGCCTGCATCGCCCGTACAATATGAGTTCTTGACCGTCGAATGACAGCACGCAAAGCCCCATTGGAAATTGGACCACCAGCTGCCCCAAACAGATGTGTGGTTGTTGAGTAGGACATCTTCTGGGTATTTTGACTTTGCCTTGACTTTTGGTGCACCCTTGATGGCCCCTCGCTCGTCATACTCAACGTACCGCTCGTTCTCTGTCACGGCGGTCTTGCGCAGTGTGTCATCGGTAAACTTATCTTGAGTTCCGTACTTCTCAGCCAGCGCCTTCTTCTTGGCTGCCGCAGCCTCTTCAGCCTCTCTGAGTTGCTTCTTTCTCATGACCTCGCCCGAAGTAGGATTGGCTTGCAGATGAATCTTGTTCTTGTCTCCGCGCTCCTGTGTCTCCCAGGCGTACCGCTGTGCCCTTTCAAACTCGGCTGCATCTCCAGAAGCCTTCATGAAACCTTCCTCCGCCACTAATTGTGCCGCACTATCCGCTGTTGCGCCGCTGTCGACCATGGAACGCGTCTTGGGGTCGTATTTTGCTGAGTCGAGGTCTAGATTAAGTAGGTACTTTGCAGTGTCTTCTCGTAATCGCAGGTTACGTGTAGATGTGGCCTGTTTCCTTCCCATGTCGGTCTCAGCATCGTATTTATCGCCCTCGTCCTCATCGTCTGACTTGTCGCCCTTCTCTGCCTCTTTTGCCTTTTTGCGAATTTCCTCCATGGCATTGTACTCCTCAATAACCTCAACGAAATCTGAGGCATCGTAGCCATTCCAGCGATCACGTTTTGCGTCGAACCCTAGCTGCACGTCTTGAATGACCTCATCTGCCTCGATATTTTTGCCCGTGTACTTTGCGCCTGCCTTGCGCGGTCGGCTCAAGCAGTCTTTCTTCTTGTGGGTCATGGCTCCGCAGTTCTCACATGCGCCTTTGCGGAACTTTGTTGCAGCCGGGCCAGCCTTCTTGCCGCGATCGTACCATTTGGAGTCCTGTTCCTGCTTCTGGAGACGTTGGTGCTCGAGGTAGTCGGTGGTGTCCTCGCCATTCTCGTCGACGGCATAAAAGGGCTTCTTGGAGATGAAGGAAGGAATGTACTCATTGCGCTCTTTCGCAGCAGCGGAAACGTCCGGTTTTTTGGGTTGCGAGGGCGGCATGTTTGGTTGTATAGGCTACCTGAGACGTGTCCGATGGTCGCGAGGTCGATGGTGGTTGAAGCTTTCCCTCGCCGGAGCGGCGAAGGTGGAGAACTAGCGCTATAGGGCTGAAGCGGCGATCCCATATATATCACGTGATCACGCGACACGTGTTGCGGTACACCGCGTCTGGTTTTCTACGCCACCAGCTACTAATAGTGCGCGTGCCATGTCCACGCCCGGTTTTGGATGAAAGCGAGAACAATGCAAGATTCCTCTCTCAGACACAAATCCTGCGCTCTGGATTTGTCGTCATGGAAACGTTTCGCTTTCGCCTTAATTGCATCGACAACTACCAGGCTGCGCCCACCGATCTCGATCCCCTTCTCCGACGCAACCCTGGGCCCTCAGGTAGATTAGGCGCGCCTGAAGTGCCTGTCATTAGGGCATTTGGGGCAACTGAAACTGGCCAGAAGGTGTGCGCTCACATCCACGGGGCATTACCCTATCTGTATTTGGAGTACAACGGAAGCCTGGAAACTGATGTTGGTATGCGGAGTACATCACCGACATGGTCTTGGTGGGCTGACAAAATGCAGTCAATTCGTACATCCTAGACCTCCGCACTTCAATCGACCAGGCCCTTGCGACCGCTTACCGACGCAACACTCTCGATGGAAAATCAACATACGTCGGCCATATCTCACTGATCAAGGGCGTGCCTTTCTTCGGCTATCATGTGGGATACAAAGTATTCCTCAAAGTCTACTTGCTCAACCCTATGCACATGACCCGATTCGCCGACCTCCTTCACCAAGGTGCTATCTTGGACCGGATTTTCCAACCATACGAAAGCCACCTACAATACCTCCTACAGTGGATGTGTGACTACAACTTGTATGGATGTGACTACATCGATTGCGCTAAAGTGCAATTTCGAGGGCCTGTACCCGATAACAATGAGGTGGACACTACCCTACACAAGTGGCACGATGCATCTATTCCAGACGAGTTGATGGCAGACGAAGACCAATATCCACGTCAAAGCCACTGCACTCTTGAAGTCGACATTTGCGTCCAAGACATTCTCAATCGGCAACAGGTGCAATATCGCCCCATCCACCACGACTTTCTAGAGCGGTCGAGCCAAATGCTTCGGAATCCTGATGATAAGTTCGTGCCATCTATGGCTGGTCTTTGGAGAGACGAAACACGTCGACGCAAGCTTCGCATGGGCCTAACCGACCCTTCCAGCAGTCCGTTTCCTACCGAAGTGCTAGTATCAATGTCAGCAGACATACGCGACACCAAGAAAGGCGGGTGGATACATGAAGATGAATATAGGGAAATCATTGAGGGCTTGATTAAAGAAGAACATAAGGACAGGGGTGAAGTGAGTTTTGATACATTCATCAAGCCAACAACAGGCCAGGATCGCATTAAGACTGCTGTGGAGAGCATTGAAGATCTCTATCCGGAAGTTTTGTCTACACAAAGGCTCGCGGATTATAGTCTGGGGCGTCAGGTTGAAACATTTGAGGAAGACAACGTTCATGATTTAGATGGAGTTGGACTACAGTCAGATGACCTGGACCCACTGCCGCAGTATCAGAATGATGATTCGATCTTTAGCGATGACGATAGCCAAAATCAAGCAGATGCAGACAATCAGTCTGATGGTGAGGAACTCCCGATGGACCCTCTCACCATATCCTTGCTACAAGCCTCCAATGAAACGACAGAAAACGGTAGACTCGTAGACGAAGGTATCGATCTGGTTGATCCAAGTGACGAGGACGAGCCCCCAAATTCCAGCAGTCCCAGCTCTATGCGCAAGCGCCATATCGAGTTTACCGATGAAGACTACAACAAGCGTCAACGGATTTTACAAGAAACGCAGGGCACCGCTCTTCGTGTCTCGTTCCGTAATGCTCTCGGTAAAGACCGCGATAGAGCGGCAGGCGAATTTCAGAAAGGCGATTGGGAAGAGGCTCCCCCAGCAGGTCAGGTTTCTCAAGCAAGCATCAAAGCTCAAGGGTTTGGGGGGTCTACTACACTCTCTTTTCCTGTAGTGAAAAATCCGAATGCACCTGAGACTGTTCATCGCCTCAGCCAGTCAGGTTACTCTAATTCTCAGGAGGGCCCGAAGACACCTGGGGCTAAGTATCTCAACGTTAGGGCATCACAACGCTCCCCTGTTACTCCTTGGACACATCAAAAGACGTCACCAGCAATGCCTAGCAGCAGTGTACCAAAAGCTCGCTCGCAAGCCACAGTTTTGGTGAAGAAGCTGGACAAGTCCTGTCGACATCATCGGCCTACAGTATATTACGCGTGTCTACCTCCAACGGTCGAAATGGTCGACAGTACTATGATGAATGCTGGCTTACCACCGGTAATCTACCAAGATGCATATTATAGTAATGAGAAAGACGTTCCGGACCGTCCTCGTGAATACGCAGGTAGGGAGTTCAAATTACAGAGTACTACTTTGCCATATCTTCCTCCATTCGACCCAGCTGGCGCATCCCTTGCGAACATTGGAGAATACCCGCCGGTCGTGGTAGACAAGAGGAAGCAAGTTACAATATATCAAGCAAGGTCTAAACGTTGCAGCTTGCGCCATTGGGAGATATCGAGACCTCCACCTTCTTTCAAAGAAGTAGAAGACTGGACACTTCGTAAATCGAAGCAACGTAAGACACTGAAGTCCACCATGAAGACAAGTTTCGCGCCCATATTACGCGAATTCGAACCTGCACATGATCCTTCACAGATTGAAGGCCCAACGCAGAAAAACCCCCATGGCTGCAAATATTCGCAGAAACAAAACAACACCAGTGTCAAGCACCAACCCCAGTACATGAGCATCATGAGCTTAGAGGTTCACGTAAACTCCCGAGGATCACTGGTACCTGATCCTGCCGAAGACGAAATACAATGTGTCTTTTGGAGTATCCAAGGCGAGGAGAACGCATTCACTGATCGACCACGCAAAGGTATATTGTGCTTTTCTGACGAAGACGGCATAGCTGTACGCATCGCCAAACAGGTCTCGGTAGAGGTCGAATACGAAGAGGACGAGCTGGACCTTATCAATCGCTTGGTTGATATTGTTCGTCAGTTCGATCCAGATATTCTCACTGGGTACGAGGTACATAATAGTTCCTGGGGCTACCTCATAGAACGGGCTAGAATGAAGTACGAGTACAATCTTTGCGATGAGATCAGCAGGATGAAATCGCAGTCGTATGGAAGATTTGGTAAAGAAGCAGATCGCTGGGGTTTCACGCATACATCCACTATCCGAGTTACTGGCCGTCACATGATCAATATTTGGAGAGCTATGCGTGGGGAGCTGAACTTGCTGCAGTACACTATGGAGAATGTGGTATTCCATTTACTACATAAGCGTATTCCACATTACCAGCATTCAGATCTTACCACATGGTACACGAACGGGAAGCCTCGAGATCTCGCCAAAGTTCTCGACTACTTTATTACTCGTGTTCAGCTGAATCTTGACCTTTTGGAGGCCAACGATATCGTACCGCGTACCAGCGAACAGGCACGTTTACTTGGCATTGATTTCTTTGCGGTCATCTCTCGGGGTTCGCAATTCAAGGTGGAGTCCACCATGTTTCGTATTGCAAAGCCAGAGAACTTTATTCTTGTCTCGCCGAGCAGGAAACAAGTCGGTCAACAGAACGCACTAGAGTGTCTGCCTCTGGTGATGGAGCCTCAGAGCGCTTTCTATTCTAGCCCGGTACTGGTACTGGATTTTCAGTCGCTGTACCCGAGTGTCATGATGGCGTACAACTATTGTTATTCTACTTGTCTTGGGCGAATCGTTAGCTGGCGCGGTCGCAACAAGATGGGCTTTATGGACTTCAAGCGCGAACCTCAATTACTGGAATTGGTCAAAGATCATATCAACATCGCCCCGAATGGTATGATGTACGTCAAACCAGAGATGCGGAAATCCTTGCTGGCAAAGATGCTTGGTGAGATCTTGGAGACTCGGGTTATGGTCAAAAGTGGTATGAAGGAGGACAAAGATGACAAGACCCTTCAGAGGTTGCTGAACAACAGACAATTGGCATTGAAGCTGCTGGCCAACGTCACTTATGGTTACACATCGGCTTCGTTTTCAGGACGCATGCCATGCTCTGAAATTGCCGACAGTATTGTTCAAACTGGTCGTGAGACCCTTGAGAAGGCAATTGCAATCATTCATGCGACAGAGAAATGGGGCGCAGAAGTCGTTTATGGAGACACGGATTCGCTATTCATCCACCTCAAAGGGCGCACAAAAGACCAAGCATTCGCAATCGGCGAAGAGATTGCTGCCGCTATTACCGCCGCCAATCCAAGGCCCATCAAGCTCAAGTTCGAAAAGGTGTACCATCCATGTGTTTTACTCGCCAAGAAACGTTACGTTGGCTTCAAGTACGAGCACAGAAATCAAAAAGAGCCAGAATTTGATGCAAAAGGCATCGAAACTGTACGCCGAGATGGCACACCTGCAGAGCAAAAGATTGAGGAGAAGGCGATCAAGCTCCTTTTCCGAACCTCAGACCTCAGCAAAGTAAAAAGCTACTTCCAAGAGCAGTGCGCCAAGATCATGGAAGGTCGTGTCAGCATCCAGGACTTTCTCTTTGCCAAAGAAGTCAAGCTGGGGACGTACTCCAACAAAGGGCGTCCACCACCCGGCGCCCTCATTGCCACAAAACGTATGCTTGCCGATCCACGCGCAGAACCACAATATGGCGAACGCGTCCCCTACGTCGTCATTACTGGTGCACCAGGAGCCCGGCTCATTGATCGCTGCGTCAATCCAGAGATGCTACTCCAAAATGACCATCTGGAGCTCGACGCCGAGTACTACATTTCCAAAAACCTAATCCCCCCGCTCGAACGCATATTCAACCTTGTCGGCGCCAACGTCCGACAGTGGTACGACGAGATGCCCAAAATACAACGCATACGCAACATTTCGATTCCCATTGCACCGAAATACGACGACAACGGCAATACCCTCATAGGCAGTGGGCACAATTCCTTAAAGAAAACACTAGAAAGCTACATGAAATCCTCAAGCTGCCTCGTCTGCCGTTCAAAACTCAGCCCCCCTTCGTCAACACAGTTTTCCAGCGCTGCATACGCCATGCTCCCACTGTGCGCAAAGTGCGTCAAACGCCCCGCAAACTCACTTCTTGCGCTCAAATACAGCATCCGGGATAGCGAGACACGGATGAAGCAGGTGGATGCCGTGTGTAGGGGCTGCGCGAATCTAGCGTGGAATGAAGAGATACGGTGCGATAGTAGGGATTGTCCAGTGTTTTATAGTCGGGTGAAAGAGAAGAGTCGGTTGGCGGCATTGAGGGAGAATGTAGGGCCGGTTGTTGAGGTCATGGAGGGTATGATGTATGGGGAGGATGAGGAAGAAGGTGAATATGGGGGGAAACGAGGAAATGGTGATGACATTGCATGGTAGGAGTTTTTTGTCAGTTTGGAGTGGACGTCTGTATACCCGTTTAGACTTTGATGTGAGATGTACGAAACGAAGAATGGTGTTTTCACTATTTTATGTGTGAACCAGTAGTCAGCATGTATTTTTGTAAAGAGAGGAGTGCATCGCAGAAGCGTATGAAGCGATCATTTGCGCGTAGACGCGTTACAGCGTCCCAAGCAATATAGTTTACATCCGAGTATACTTTTGTACAGCAAAAACATATGCACGTACCCCGCCAGCCATAACATTTACAAAGAGAAAGAATGAACCGAAACCACCCCATACTCAACCATCTCGCAATATAGCACAAATACAATATCAACCCCAGCTCGCCATGTACGCTAAAAAACACAACTCAATCAGCTCCAACCACGCCATATCTCCCGCCCCTCCACAGCATACTTGCTTTTTCCTATTCCCTTCCTTCCTTTTTCCCATCCCCACCCGCGCCCGTCCTCCCATGCACTCATCCATCCTTCCCTCCCCTCCTCTCACTCCCCCAACTCCCCCAAACTCCTCCTCGGCAATCCCAACCTAACCCTCCCCTCATTAACCCTCTCCAGCGCCTCCCTCCTCCTCTTCAACGGCAAACTCTCATACTCCATCTGCAGCGTTCTCGTCTCCCTGCGCCACGCCCGCACCCTCATGTCGTTGCTTTTTTGTTTCGCGCTCCCTGCGGTGGCTGGGGGATCCGCAGTGGTGGTGCATAGGGATGAGGTTGAGCCGGCGTAACTGGCGTTATTGTCCAGATAGGGTATGTGAGGATGCACGGTAGTGCTGGATGCGTTGGAGTGCCATTGCGAGGAGGCTTTGCGGAGAGAAAGGGGGAAGGTGGTGCTGGATTTTAGGGCGGAGAAGAGACGCGTGGTGGAGGAGGGTGTTGGGCTGCGGGGTGGGGTGCTAATGGTGCTGGATGAGGAGGAGGAGAGGGAGTCGTTGAGAGAGGGGGTTGGGGAGGGTGGGAGGGTGGACCAGCGTTTGAAGTAGGTCATTGCCATTTTTCCGGGGTGGTTGGGTTGGATGTCGGGAGCGTTATTGTGTTGAAGGTTGATTTGATGTAATAGAGCACATAGAAAAATGAGTGTAAGAATTGAAGAAGGGTTTGGAAAAGAGATAGAGGTTCAGATGTCCATCTGTGGAAGTTTTTACGACAAAAAATATTTTTGGGAAACATGGGAAGGCACATGCTGGAACCAATATTTGAGTCCTCGTGCCCTTTCCCTCCCAACAAGCAAAGTTGTTCTGAAACAGAATTTGTTATTTTTGGGCAAACAGTGGTTCGCAAGCCTTGCTCGCCTAAAGATTCTGTTTTCCGTGGTTTGGGCTTTTGCTTTTTCTGATACGCGGTATATCGGAAATTATCTTGGCTCCATTTACCTTACACGGAGAGATGGTAAATGGACGAAATGGACTTCGGTAGTTACAGATGAGCACCTCGGCTTTGTAGATCGTATCGGTGGCTTCGGTTCTTATCTGGGCACCATGTACTAGGTCAGGTTTTCGAAGAAACTTTAGTCCCGCCATGGTTCTATACAATCACTAGCTCTTCTACCTCGTCAGTCTCCGGCCCCTCAAAACACTCCGTCGTCATGGTTGTGAACCCAATCCTTCTCCATACATTCTCTTTCCCTTCCTGCTCCACCCTCTTCAATACAAGCCCCGATGCATACACCACGTCGTGGGTCCTCTTCCTGTCCCTCATAATCTCTAAACACTTCACCTCATCATTAGGTCTTAACTCTTCGTAGTCGTCTTGTGCATCCAGTACCGCAAAACACTCTGCCCCGGGTTTATGAAGCCGAACCCTGCCATCTGGCACATAACGTGGTATCACCTCTTCTTCATCATCCAGCCACATAACCGTTGTCCTTCCTCTGATCCTCATCTCTCCCGCTTTTACTGGCCCAAACGGATCGTCCGTGGCCAGTTCACACTGCACATCCAGCACCTCTGCGAGTTCGTGTGTCTGTGAAGTAGGAATTGCTCCTGGGTAATAGTACCACACAACGCCACCACTGCGACTTGCCCATGACCATGAGGGCGCTAGGTAGGTTCCCGTGGCGTGACGTGAGCTCTTATGCGTATCATATGCCTCCCACTGAAGTCCAAGAAGAAGGTTGTGTGACCAGAGTCCGGCGTAGTATGTCCCCAATCTAGGGCTGATGGCTTTTGCAAGACTAGAGGATGCTGGTAGAATGTCTGTAGGGTATGTGAGACCTTTGGCAGTGTAGTCTTCAATGAGGGCGGCATTTGCTTCCCAGAGATTGTTCCGGGCTTTCTCGAAGTATGCTCTTCCCACCATAGATGGCACTACCCCAACATTGTCAGGTTCAGACTCAGAGGCAGTCTCAGCTGTTGGTGCGGACTGAGATGAAGTGGAAGGAGACGAGGAAGCAACAGCGTCATCAAACGCCCTCAACGCCCTGGGTAACAGCCTCTTTAAACGAGACCATGAGCTCTGAAGGCCTCCGATTTTCTCTTTTAAGACCCTCTGGCATTCACAATCTATCATTTTGCCACATTCGAAATATGACTCTTCGCAATCACCCCCAAAGTGTAGGATCCGCTGCGCGAACAGCCGTTCCTGAAAACACCACGCGCGTCCCCAGTAGGACTTGGTATCCTGAGCTGGGTTGAAAAAGTTTTCGTGTTGCGGGATCGCCCGCACAAACACCGGGGTGCCGGGATCAATGGTTGGTTGTAAGGGCGGTGGTATAATCTGCCTTGTTCCGTAACGGTTGAAGAATAATTCAGGGCCATGTGCAGCGATGACGAGTGCTGCTTGTGCATAGACGTGACCCATATGTGGTGCCTCGGCTGCAAAATCGACTGCATCCCCTTGCAAGATACATAGGGAATCTATCCATATGTAGTCATAGCCTAGGCAGATACAGAGCAGTATAGCATCGCGGAAGACAGGTGAGAGAGAGCCCGAAGGAACAGAGGCAAGGTGAGCCGTCAAATTAGCAGCCGTAGTTTTGAGCGGCTGTGTGTACGACCAGCAGTGGCTAACTGCAACATATGTGTATTGTTCGGTGGGGGAAGTGTGAAAAAGTTGAAGAGTAGGAATGCCGTATTCGGGTGCAGGGGCGAGATTTATCCGGAGTAGGCGACTAGGAGGGCGTGCATTGGGAACTGTATTGCAAACTTTATGATTTTGGACGCATTTGTTGATCCAATCTGCGAACAAATTGAGGGTCGGAGCAGAAAGGACGACGGAGGAAATATGGGGTGATGGAGGGAAAGCTTTCCAGGGGCTAGGATTTCCTACGCATGATTAGTCGAATTTGGACTACAAAGCAACACCATCCTAGAGGTAGAATTCAGATCGCATTTTATCAAGACAAAGTGCACCGTAGCAAGAGAGAATATACTTGGGTCAGAGTAGAAATCAAGCTGAAAAACGTTCTCTTTTCTCCCCACACCCGCATGCGAGATTGGGGGCACCTGTAACCTGACTTCTAGCTTGCTCTTTCCTTTTCCAAACGTGATATTCACAATCATTACTTCTGTATCTACCGGCTGTTCTGGAAATTGATCTGGAATTTCGTCAACTAAACACTTGTGTTGCACGAACTGACTCTCAATCCACCGCAATTCATCCCATTTGGGTTTCCAGTCGTCTGCAAACTCGTTAATCCCCTGGAGAAGAATGGAACAGAAAGCGCAATCCGTGGATCCGGAAATCAGTTTTGCTAGATTCGTGACAACCCAGTATTCTCTTCCATTTTCGCCACGATACTCTAGTTCAGAGGCTATGGGCGGATGAATCATCGCTTTACATGTGCCTGGGATAGGGTCTTGGTCGTCAGAGTGAATGATTAGGCTACCCTTGGGACTATGGGTTCTTTGGCTAGAATGCATGATTAGTATATTGACGCAATCACCACAATAAAAGCAACACGATGATGTGCGTACTTCTTGGTATATGTCTGTGGTCCGCCTGCCTTATCTTCCTTGAAGCGGAGCCAGCGGGTGCCGTCACTAGTCTTTTTGCAGAGTAGACCGTTACGGAAGGCCCAGCTTTCCATTCCGAAAGCAACCTCATGCTGGCTCATGAGCACAGGCTTGGTCTCGCTAAGTTCGTCATCAATTGATCCTAGTTGATTGTCGGGTTTGGCGGTAGATGGGGAGGCCATTTTCATTCAAGGATAACACACACGTTGGTGTTGCGGTACTGAAGTTAGCTGAATGCGGGGAGTGTCGTTGTCTGATCGCCTAGCTGCTGCGGCTGCGGCTGAAGAAAGAGCCATCAAGTGGCGTGGAAAGCTCACAGCCACAGGGCTGAGATACTCTTCCAGATCAGGAGGCGTGACAGGCATTTGAGGAAATTTTGAGACGGGTGTTGGATATCGAAAACATCTCGACAAGGCAGGCACCAAAGGGCGTGGAAAGATAAGGGCGTGTACAGCTAACCGACGGCGTAGAAAGAAGAGCGAATACTCGACGGTTTTGCTGAAATCCGAAGCGTCAGGACCAGGATCAAGATTGAATTCGCTAGTGAACCAAACACTAACCAATTCTCGAAAAAAATCATAGGAAAAAGAGAAAGAGTCTTTGTAGCGCAGCCTCGTCTCGTGGTCCTTTTGCCATATGTAAGGTCCGATTTGGTAGCCCGAACTTCCGCTACTTGCAGCGACTGCATCTCTACTTTTTCAGTATGTCTTGGGCAGAGAATATTTTGATAAAAAATACTCATAACCATGAGTTTTGGTTAAAGCGCTACCGCTTGGTTGATGTAAATTGTTGATATTGCTATTCACACAACTCAGATGCATGACACTCACTTAATACATAAACTGAGAGCTATTACAGTATTCTGGATACAAGAGTCGGTTCCATGGCTCAACGCACACGAAACTTGGATAATCCATTGCGCAATTTTGTGTAAACCTACACAATTATGTATGGGATATTATAGCCAAAAGGAGAAAGGCATGAATCGAGATTGGTGCTCGATGCGACGTCATTACAAACTAGACTAATCCGATACGTACATCCACCAGCATGATCGGTTAAAAGCCCCGAGATGAATTGTTTCATGCACCCCCTCCACAGAAAAAGTGGCAGTACTTAGCGCGTACTCCCGAGTAAGGTACTGCTACTTTTTCTGTGGAGGGGGTGCATGCAGTCTCAGCCTCAGTTGGGCGCCACATACCTCATGTGGATCGATTGCATATGCGCGAGTGCCTTGTATAGTTACGGGCGTAAGTAAGGGTGCAGCATACTAACCCCTCTCCTCCAAGCGCCTGTCAGACGCATGCGATACCAACTCGATCACCGCCGGCGACGCTATCCAACATCCAAAACCTACTGTATAATAGGATTGAACAGAAAGATGGCTAACCCACATAAGATCAATATGGAAAAACACAACTTCTCAATTTTCCACTAATCGCCTTGCTAAGTTGGTGAGACTCAATGCATACCTTGTAGTTCTTACCTGTTTTGGTTGTCAAGCCCGACAGCGAAAAGTGTTGGTAATGATGCTGTTTTTGACGAGAACATAGTGTCATGGCTTAACCTCTTTGGAGGCAAAGCAGAAGTAATCCGTTCAACGGTGCTATCCGGAAATAATCTAGATATGATGAATCGGGTAGTATGACTCCAAGTATTCAGACAAGCTATCACACATACTGGCATCTTTCATTACGTAAAATGTCCCGGTCTCCTTCCTGCTAACCACCAATCATTTGTATTTGAGTGATCAAAGCTGCGCTGGCATTTCTCACTTTATCACAAGAAAGTGATGCAATTCAGTTGTAAGGGGAAATCGAAAAAGTCGATACATATTGGGTCGTGGGGTCAAAGTTCGTAAGCTAGTGTTGGAAACATAGGGCCTGCCAATAGTTCGACCAATTCGGGCGAGGGCTTCGTTAGGGGGCTGATTTGCGATACTTCAACCTTCATACAGAAAGATCTAACATACACAGCTAAGATGTTGTCTAAACAACTCACTAGCGTGGCCAACTATGTAGATCATGGGGCGCTAGGGGTGTTTTTAAGATCTCCTGGTATGATTTACATGTTACCTCGCTCTACTAGTCGAAGATCCGCTAATCAAACTTCACCTGAAAGGCAAGTAAAATGACCATACCAGAAATTTTGACTCAACGAAAATACGATGGCACAAAAAAATGATCTGCACTAGTCAGTAGTGGCTCTCGAAAGGTCTCATTTGAACATCCAGTCGGCTATAAGCCAATGGATATTATGAATCGCTTACAACCCGCCCCGAAGCTTGGTATCTGTGTTTGACCCCGCCTCAAACCAACTGTATAGGCAATATCTGGAGTCTCACCAGAAATGTGTCAGCATAAGTGCAGAATCCCTCAACCTTGAAGCAATTACTGAGTACTGTATGTATCTCAATGTACTACTTGCGTTGATATTTCTGAAACACTCAGTTAGAATGGGGAATACTGGGCAAGATAGAAATCCAGACATTGCTGTTGCTTTCCTGTAGATGAGCAGTCCTATGTTATTCTACTTCGTCACAAAGCTTTGACTAAGAGATACAAGGGAAACGTCGTAGAAATGTGTATATGACTAAGCATATATAGGGAATTGTATGTGGTTGCACATATATACATAGCTCAGCCACATGTATCCCTGTCTATCATCTACTACCATGAAGACATTAGTGACAACACATGTTCTAGTCCAAAGCACTAAGAGTGAGCAGACAATAGGCGTAGTCGGTAGCTAGGGGCAGGCGTTCCAGACTATGACAATAATGGGCCCATATGGGATAATAGTTACAGTCTAGCAGAAGCGAATACGTACCCCGAGAAAATGTTGCGTCATGACGGAACTCCGGCTCTACTTCAGACATCCAAGTTGCCGGTAAGCTAGGGTGAACGATACCATCAAGAAATGCAAACAGCGTCCATGGGCGATGACTTGCGACAACCATTGTACTGGAAGCGCTAAAAGATCAACCCATGCGACGTCAGGTCATCGGATAAAACGGTCCGAGATATGACCGGGGCCGTTGTGAAGTGTACCGGTATACCTGTTTTGAATAAAAGACCCACCATTGATACACCAAACAACTTGGAACTACTCAAAACACGGCACATAGCTTACTATATCTGAGAGCTAACATATCGTATTACTCAACCTAATCAGGGTATAGCCATGCTTTCCAAGGCACGTCCTATGTAGCCGCATAGTAAAGGATTGGCTTACCCTTTTCTGCTTCAAAGATGTATATGTAATCATAGTGCCCCAGAATCGGTATATAACTCGATTGAGTAGAGACAGGGATGTAACAGCCTGGACCGCATCGAATCACTTATCAGACCATGGTGTGCTAGAAACCAAGGCTGGCAGACATCTTGGGCTTTGGTGGTTAGGGTAAGCGAATGACACACGCAACCCCGAGTCAGACAGTGGGCATTCATACCTGTCAAGGCACTCTTTTTGTGGCTTGTGCATCCAAAAACATTTGTAGATGTCGAAAAATTCGAGCTGCGGAATATTCGTATTGAACTCTCATACGACAAGAAATAGTGCTGACTGCTCAATCTTCAAGTGCGTCGATGATTAGAATCGCCCCATTTACCTCGATCAATGGAATTGCTATCGGCAAAAGCAAATTGAAACGAACCAAGGGAGAGACTTTCCCATAACTAAGCTGGTCGTATCAAGATGAACAGACCAACGTGCGAATCGGGAGAGTTGAGAATGTAATTGCTCGAAGCTGATAGCCAGTACGTTGCAGCCTCCAGCAAGATATGTCTCAATGCACCTAACAGTAAGACGCTAAGCATTCACAACTCGTTTTCACATTACTACCTCAATACTGGAAAGCAATCTTCAGGTGCTATGTGCGCACTCGCGTTTTCATGACCTACATTGGCACCATTACGATTCATTAGTCGATGAAAGCCTCTCTATGGAGGCTTCCCGAATAATCTGTGAGCACAATTTGAATTGAGGTAGGTTATAAAGTAGAATATAAGATAGTTAGGACATTTGAGGTGAGTAATATGACGGTGAGGGGGCGCGAGGGGAGAAGGCGCGCTATCACGTGAGGCAGACGACTAAGGTTATTACATAATCACAGAACGCGTTTGCCAGTGAGAGCAACAACTTTCTAGCAAACAACAACGCCGCTGCTGCCTCCCCAGCGACCAATTTCCGCCACCTCTTACCTTCACCACTATTGGAATTTTCAGTGCGATCGCTAATATGTAAGGACGCCTTTTGCGCGATGTATATGATGAGAAAGCTAACGCAGCACAGGGAGGCATTCAACGACATTTATCTCAACCTCTCACGAAAGCCTGGTGCGACTCGATTCTCCGACTCAGGGTTTGGCTGGAAGCCAGCGAACGGCGAAACCTACACTTGCGACCAGTCACAGATTATCCAAGCACAGTGGAGCCGAGCAGCGCGCGGGTACGAAGTCAAGATCCTCTCACGTAACGATGGCATAATACAGCTTGACGGATTCAAGCAGGAGGATTTCGACCGTGTTGCAAAAGTCTTCAAAACTTGGTATGGGATAAGTTTGGACAACCGAGAGCACGCTCTGCGTGGTTGGAATTGGGGAAAGGCCGACTTTGGCAAGGCCGAGCTCACTTTCAACGTCGCCAACCGTCCCGCGTTCGAGGTGCCGTACACCGAAGTCTCCAACACCAACTTGGCAGGCAAGAACGAAGTCGCAGTCGATTTCTCGCTTCCAGCGGACAGTGATTCGGGCGCGAATGGCCAACTTGGAGGAGCCAGGTTTAGAGGCAAGAAATCTGCTGGCGCCCGGGACCAGCTTGTTGAGATGCGCTTCTACATACCCGGTTTGGCATCCAAGAAGGAGAAGACCGAAGATGGAGAGGATGCTTCTGGGGCAGAGGATGGTGAAGAGACGAATGCGGCTAATCTATTCTACGAGACATTGATGGAGAAGGCTGAGATTGGCGAAGTTGCGGGTGACACATTTGCCACATTCTTGGATATCCTACATCTTACTCCTAGGTATGGTGTTTTCATTTGCAGTTACATCCTAGGCGCTAACACTGAGGCAGGGGTCGTTTCGATATTGATATGTACGAGAGCTCGTTCCGGTTGCGTGGTAAAACCTACGACTACAAGATCCAGTTTGACTCGGTCAAGAAGTTTATGGTTTTGCCAAAGCCTGACGACATGCACACTTTGATCACCATCGGTCTGGACCCGCCCTTGAGACAGGGTCAGACGCGATACCCGTTCCTTGTGATGCAGTTCAAGCGCGACGAAGAAGTCAACCTAGATCTGAACATGAAGGGAGACTTACTCGAGGACAAGTACAAGGACAAGCTTCAGTCACACTATGAAGCGCCCATTGCTACAGTTGTAGCTGACATTTTCCGTGGTCTCAGCGGAAAACGCATCACCAGGCCATCTCGGGACTTTATCAGTCACCACGAGCAGTCTGGTGTTAAGTGCTCCATCAAGGCTAACGAGGGACACCTTTTCTGCCTCGACAAAGCATTCATGTTCATTCCTAAGCCGGCCACGTATATCAGTATGGACAACATCCAATCAGTGACGATGTCGCGTGTTGGAGGGGCCATGGCCGCAAGCCGTACGTTCGACATCACCTTCACGATGAAGAATGGCATGGCGGAACATCAGTTCTCCAACATTAATCGGTACGTAATTAATTTGTACATGCCGTGATTCAGTAGGACTAACACTCAATAGTGAGGAGCAACAACCGTTGGAGAATTTCTTCCGTGCCAAAGGCATCAAGACGAAGAACGAAATGGCAGATGACGTAAGTAGAAAAAACTCCCCAGGTCTCGTAGTCTGTGCTAATGAGGCAATGCGAAGTCGGGAGCTATTCTTGCAGCAGCACTTCAGGACGAAGATCTTGCATCGAGTGACGATGGAGCACCAGCAAACCGCGGTAGTGCCGACGAGGATGACGAAAGTGTTGATGAGGACTTTCAAGCGGACTCGGAATCAGAGGTTGGCGAGGAGTTTGACTCAGACCATCAGAGCAGCGGCTCCGACAGTGATGCAGAGATGGATGATGCGGAGAGCGAGGGTGACGCCGCGGAAGCGGTGCCAGAACGACCGAAGAAGAAGCAGAAGGTGTCGCAATAGTCCACGATCCCAGCCACCACACGCGGGCACGGGTGGACGGGCGACGGGGGAGGGGGAGGGCGGTGAAGGGGGGGCCACTATCTTTTGACGCTTGCACGTTCATCGAAGATGCAGCATTCCAATGATAAAAGAAGACGGTCGGGTTGCCGCTCTTAACGCTCACAACGGATCTCGAGGGCTTTGGTGAGGGCATGGAAGTAAGTCCGCCCGCTCCAATAGGCCGTATGTACGCTTGGCAGGATAGCAGGAAGAGAAGTTCCGAACAGGGTAGGATGCATCTAATGCGCTGGTAGTCCCAGAAGACGGGCCGACCAGCATCCTTAGCCGAATGTGCAGCGTACGAAAAGTTTAACTAAAGTGGCAAGTTAGCGCCCACCATTCCGGCTAGGCCTCCACCAGTGCACGTCTCAAGCGTCTAACAGTGATGTGCGCACTGCACTTCGGCCATGACTCGGCTGACTGCGGCGCTTGACGCGACCTGGCGTGTGCGTGCAGGCCCATCACAGTCCCTGTACGCTGAAGCCCAGGCTCTCCTACACCAGCCGGATTGAGCTATGCGAAAGCGATTCAGATGATGCACTAGGCCAGAGGCAACCCCTTGGTAGATTTTCCCGACCTTGTTCATGGTGACGGTGGATCCGCAACTGGCGTGAACACACATGCTAGACCCCGCATCTAACCATCGAGTTTCAAACGCTCTATCTCCCTCCATCAGGCTGATATAGATATAGGGCAGCTCTCTTCGATCCATGTGGATGCTCCCTCATACCCACATTCCTCGCCAAGAGGCTGTGTACTTTAGAGCTCTCCAGACTTGGACCCACACACTTAAATTCCTTTGAGATGCGTTCACGAACCGGATGGTAAGTGGCGTTGGACTACTAACTATGCTGCCGCCTCCTGACCTTTCTACAGCCTAACTTGCCGTCAGCGGAAGCTGAAGTGCGATGAAAAGAAGCCAGTTTGTGGGCAATGCACAAAGGCTTCCAGAGAATGCATACCAAGCTCAGGCATTGTCTTCCGCCACCAACACAATGCCTCCATGAATGGGGACGACTCGGGCGATGAGAACTCCCTCAAGGGCTTCTATGCATACAAGAACACATTTGATGACGATGCCATCTGGATAGACATTCCCAAGCATGGTTAGTACACCGATGCATCCTCTTCAGCTTGCTCGCTAACTCGACGCCACAGTCACATTCATCAACACCACCAACCCATATCTTGATCCTGGCACACCTGACTTTGACAACATGTCAACAGCTTCCATGGAATCACCAGGACCATTTGAGGCTCGTTCATTAGGCTCATGGCGTACACACAGCACTTTCCAATCAGTTACCAGCACACCATCCAGTTTGGGACCCGAACTAGCGCCTACCAGCATACCGTTCTGCTACACTCCCGAACTTGAGGCCCTGCCGCCTCTGATGCAGTCACCTCCCACATCTACAGTAGGAACGCCCATGTCACCGCCCATGTCATTATGCAACCGACACATACACCCAGTCATGGACTACACCGTTTCTGCTGCTCCGTCGCCACCTATTGATCCTCGCCTCAACTCACCATACGACTCTTCCGACCGAATGCATCGGTCTGTCTCCATATCCAGCTCCAGACGGTCAGTGCCCCGTTCGGATGGCGGCATGTCACCTCAAGACGACCAAGAAATTGCCTTCCTCCTGCGGCATTTCTCAGAAGGTCCCGGATACTGGATGGATCTCTTCGACATCGGAACATACTTTGCTTCGTACGTTCCTGTCAAAGCGCGTGAGAATCCACTACTCAAGTTTGCGGCCGTTGCGTGTGCTGCCAAGGCACTTGCACGTGTTCAGGGACGCAACTCCGTCATGGGAGGTAGCGCCACATACCAAGCTCGGATGGCCCAGTATCCAGATGCGCAACTAGTAGACTGGAAGCACAAGGCTGCCGTATATTATGATACTGCCGTGTCATTGCTACTGCACGCTCTGAAGATGGATGTCGTATCTTCTCCTGACGAATCAGAGTGCGAGCAGAGATACCCTTCCTCGGCTTTTGACGGACCAGTCCCCAAACGACGACGGACTTCGAGCAACACATCGTTTGCATCCAACACAGACGATCTTCTTGCAGCCTCCGCCATTCTGTGCGCCTACGAGTTCCTCGACACATCCGTTTCGGAATGGGCCAAGCACCTAAATGGTGCTAAGTCTCTTCTGGTCCTTTCCCAAGAGCACGGTATGCCACTACAACTACCAACACCCACATCGACATCCCCGTTGTCAAGTTACAACATGACTTCCAAGGCTCGTAGGGCGACGTTCTGGAACATTGCTAGGCAGGATATGCTTGCAGCTTGTAAGTTTGTGCCTGAAACACCTAAAGGGTCCTGCTAACATTATCCAAAGTCATCAATAAAACACACACAAGACTTGATACTGAAGACTTGGCTATCTGGAGGGACGCAGGTCTCATGGTTGATGAGCAAGGCTTCATCATGCCGAGCAACATTGCAGCAAGCGGCTACCTTGAAGAAGGCGATGCTACCATGCGAGAAGATATTGTATGCAACGCTCTTGTTTGGCTCATGGCTAAACTAGTCAACTTCATGGCTGCTGGCGATGAGATTGCCAGCCCATCTGGAGTTAGCTGGAGCGGTGTTTCGCAGCGCACACTGCTCGAATACTGGTTCAGTCTACGAAAGCAGCTCCAGGTCTGGTACGACGGTCTCCCTCCGACATTCCAGCCATCAGCCAGGGTTACACCTTCACACACGCCCGGTCAATCTCCGACAAACGAGAACGCAGCCATGTTCAGCGAAGTGTGGTACTCAATCCCCATGTGCGCTGCTACTATGCAGACATACCACATGTCGCAGATCCTTCTCTTCATGAACAAGCCGCACGAGTCGACGCAAGGCCGTAGCACGCTGGTTGCGCGCATGAACTCGTATCAATCTGTGCTTGCGACATGCCAGAAGCATAGCCGTGAGATCGTTGGAATCTCGCTGGCTCGGTCAGATGAGGCCGTTCGGATTCATTCCGTACAACCCTTGTTCACAGCTGGTCAATGCTTGAGCGATCCGCGAGAACGCCAAGTTGTCTTAGACCTTCTGAGGGACATTGAGTCTGACATCGGCTGGGCTACGGAGTATCGTGTGCGGCAATTATTCGAGCAATGGCAAGGAGAAGAACCGGAGGGTTTGGTACCATGAAGCCCATGTCCACCACGGAGGTGCTCAGCCCCATCCACCTCGGACCGCACACCCCTCCCATAATCCCCCTTCCCTCCAAACAGGGAGGTAATCTTTGATTTCAAGGCCGTTGTGCCTGTGTCAGCTTTGGCCGGACAGAAAGCCCTACCAAGAGTTTAGGCTGGTTTTGAGTCGTTCCGGGCAAGGACCCGGCTAAGGATGCGGTTGAGAAGCCGTTAGCGCGCCCAGACGCGCCCACATCGTCAAAGCAGCGGGAGCTATCGGAATAATACAGAGCGAAGGCAGCAAGTTGTGATTGCGTACTGAATGATGTACCATAGAATTCATTGGACAGAAAGCAACTGGAGCAAGGACGCCTTGAAATGAATGGCCGACAATCAAGCGGTGGTGGGTGCCTGCAATGCTACACCGCGGATCCATAAGGGATCCGGGCGCTGTGGGCGGCTACCCAGGCTATCTCAGATGGCGTGGAGAGCGTGAGAGAAAGATACAAAGATGAAGGAGAGATATAACGGCCAGGGAATATAGACAGATGTTGCATCTGGACCCACTTTGCACGGGGTGTTTTGGCACATATCAGCCCAAAGGCGGCAGAACTTTAGAATCGGAATTGCACACATGATACCCATTGAACCCCCACGACCATGAGTGTTGGCAAGTAATTCGTCTTTTGGGACCCCTGCATGCGCGTGACACGTCTATCTGTCTCTCTTTTTCTTGCACACACACACACACACATCACACACACACAGTCACACATACCCCTCCCTCCCACGCGCACCCCCCCTTCCAACCATAAACGAGATGACTACGCAGGGCAGCTGGCAACGCCCGCGATAACCACCACACGAAACCTATGTTTAACTTAAATTTTTGATGATATTTTTCACTCGCATCGCGTTTGACGAGATGCAGGAAACTCTAACCAAGGCTACTTGCAGCCGTGCCGCGTTGAGAAGAAGTCCGGCGCGGAACTTGGTGAACTCAAAGCAAGCCGCATGCCCCGCTTTTCTTCTTCCTACCATATCGGAAGTTCCGGTTTCCCCTTCCTATCGGGCAAAAAAGGCACACGCATACTTACTGTAGACAAGACAGAAGCACAGAGAAAGAAGGGGGACAGAACCACGCGAACGAACTTTGTTTTTCGGGGCCTTGGTTCCGTTCAGGGTCCAGGTGAGGGGAGGGGGGTAGGTTAAGCACAGAAGGTAAAAGCAAAAAAAACGGATACTTGCCAGATACCCGAAAAAGGACCCTCATTTTGTTTTTCTTATTCTGCTCGCTTCTGTTGAATTGGGAAAAAGGGCATACAGCGTTAAAGTAAGAATCGGGATAACCGAATCTAATGAAAATAGAAAAAAAGGTCAAAAAAGAGGGTTGCTGTTAGTCACAAAAGTGACCTTACACAGAAAGGGAGATCCGAAATAAGGCAAAAAATACAAGAGGGGGAAGGGGGGGAAAAAGAGGGTTCGGGCGACAAACAGGCTTAGCGCGGGTAAAGAATGCTGGTTCATCGGCGAACAACACAGTGAGCAAAGCAGACAAAGAGGACAGATGTGGCGTGGTCAGTGCACATACACACGCACCCAACTGAGAAATACCGCTTACTACAAGGACCACCAAGACAGTAGTAGACAAGACGAAAAGAGAGAAAGAGAGAGACAGAGAGGGGACACACGGACTCCGAAGCAAAAATTAAAAAATCGAAACCAACGAAAAAAAGGGTTTAGAACCGAACAACGAACAACCAACACGGACGAACTCCGTACGTAATGTAAGGTAAACGTCAGAAGAGCAGCAGCAGCAGCAACAATAACAATAACAACAACAACGCCAGAAAAAAAACGATGCAGAACTTTGCAAGGACTGTGCCTGCAACACACACACACACACACATACGCACGCACACACGCAAAACATGGCCAACATAGTTTTGAGTCTTCTTTTTCTTTTTCTTTTTCTTTTTCTTGGTACTACTTTACTCTCTAACTATACTGGTGACTTCCCGTAACCAAACCCTACTACTTTTACACCACCACCATCACCACCACCAATACCACCAATACCACCCACCACACTATTACACACGCACAGGTCCGTAGCGCAAGCGCACGCGCACACGCACACGCAACGCACGACGCAAAGGCCGCAAAACACTGCATAGCCCGCCGCCTTCGCCGCCGTCGCCGCCGCACTTGCGCATCGACGTTTAATCAGGGTCTGAATGCACTGGACAAGTTTTATTTTTTATTTTTTATTATTTTGGCCGGTGTCTATCTCTCGCAAACAAGGAAAAGGCTTGCTGCTTGCCTTTTCGCTCAGAAGAACTCGGGACCCCCGCCTTTGAGGGGAGGGGGGGGAGGCTGGCAGGTAGGCAGGCTAGGCAGGTTGGCGCGCCTTTTCTCTGTTGTTTAATTCGCCGTCAGTGCGGATCCGGTTCACGACCGAGACGAGCGGCGCGCGAGCGCCAGAAGTAAAAAAAAAAGGGTAGGGTAAGGGCCACCACTCAACTTTGACATGGGAGCTTGGCGAGACACACGCACGAACAGCTGCCTCTTAGGGGTTTTTTTTTTACCTTTTGCGCATTTTTCTACTGTGCATTTGCCCTGCATATATTGAATGCAGCGAACACTAGTGTGGTAGGTCGGCGGCCAGAGAGGGTAGAGCGGTTAGCTGGGTGATGGCGCTTTTGTTTTTCTGTTTTAACATTTTTACTGTTGTATAGGTCATACATGCATGACGCAGGAGAAGGGAAAAAGATGACACCGATCAGATGGCTTGTCTTTTTCTCCTGCGGCTAGGGCATGGGGGGTGGCAGGCATGGGTTTTCGGGGGAGGGGAGGGGGGGGGTAATGGTTCGAGAGACCCTTGAGCTTGTTCATGCGCTTCGGTGGCGGTGGGTATGACGGTGCAAAGTGTAAGAGACAGAGAGAGAAGGGGGCGTGGTGTGGCAGTGCATGGGCGCGCGTGAGTGTGTGGTTGGTCGAAAGTAGAGGCGTTGCTTCGGCGCGAATGCCAACGATAATTTCGTCATGGGCGGGCGATGGAGACAGGGTGAGTCGTGCACGTGTGGGTGTGTGTGAAGCGCGTCTAGGGTTGGGAGAGATGATTTGAATTTCGTACGAAGATGCCGGATTCAAGGACAGGAGAGAACAGGAAGATTGGCGTCGCTACTACACGTGTAAGCGGTGGCTGTTGGCTGTTACTAAGTGGTGGCTGTCTATTACTCTACAGAATCAGCGAATACGAAAACGTGGTTTAAGGTTTGGTCTAAGAGACGGGAACAAACGAGGTGTGGTGCCTCGTAACGAGTCGTAGAATTTTGTCAAGGGGGATCCCGGAAGGGGAGTGGTGGGGATACGGGTGGGGGGGGAAACACGTCCTTTGTTGGGGCCATGATAGTTGGCTCTCCCGGTGATGCGCAATCACAGCTTGGGAGTGAGCAATGCAAGTAATAGTTTCGACTGGGAAACTCGGCAATGACGAAAGAATCATACCACGGAACGCGCGCGATGTTACGTATGTGAGTACATGAGGGCCCTGGAGGAGTGCGGTGAAGGCGGAGCCGCACGCAAGGCATGGGTGCGGTGCGTGTGCGTGTGCGCGCGCGTGTATGTGTGTGTGTGTGTGTGTGTGTCCAAGTACAGGTGTATAGTATGCGCATGCGTTGTTGTTGTTGACGAGGATGATGATGTGTGAGAGAGTGTCTGGTCTGGTTACACAGCAACCGTGTGCTGTGCTGGGGGGGAGGGACTAGAAGCCGATGGATACATATGTATATATTCTGACCGGTTGGTGGCTGCTGGAGGGTCTTCTGGCGGCTGGTGCAGGCGCAGGTGGTAAGGTAGTGAGTGGGTGGAGGTGGGTGGTGCGACGCATGTGCATGCGCATGTGCATGTGCATGGCATGGCATGGCACAGCAAGGTATGGGCTGGTGGGCTGTTGGCTGGCATGTCGAGTGAGTGAGTAAGTAACTAACTACTCACATGTGCATATGCAAGCGAGAGAGGGAGCGAGGGAGCGAGGGAGTGCAAGCAAGTGCAGGCAACAGCAAGGCCTGCAGGACTGATTATGCACGATGGCGTAACCTTGCAGTGCGGATTAAGCGAGCCCTGGTTGGCTGACAGCGCTTCTCGAAGATTGCCGACCCCGGCCTAGTGCGGCTTAACGGCGTCTAGCGTGCACTACTGCAGGCTGTCATGCATGGCGCTAGCGAGCGGGTGAGACGACCAGACGATGAGACGACCAGACCACAGGGCAGGGGGCCATCTCGGCTTGCCCATTCCAGCTGGAAGATTGCGGCAGCGAGCGGCTCCGCCATTTAACCATGAATTGGGTAAACCTTTGCAGCCCCTGTTCCTGGCCCGCGCCCTGGCCCAACCTGTGCCCTGAGATGCTGATATCACCCTCTCGGCCACTTGTTGATTCGTAACAGCAAAAGGGTCTTCTTCGGCTGTAACTAGGTCGCTTGCGTGAAACGGTCGCGCATCTGTCCACCCGGTCATGCTGCTGGAGCTCGCTGTCTCTGTTCTTCTAGCGGAACTCTATGCCATGCGACAGAGGGCCGTCCCTCTAGAGGTTCCCTGGCCCAGCCCACAGGGTCGAGCTCCATTCACTAGCCAAGCGTTTGCCCAAACCACTAGGCCGCGTGTGGCAAATGCAACGAGATGGCTTGACGCACAGCAGCGTGCAGATGCCTCGTGGCTGGCCTCGAGCTACTACTTACATGACAGCTTCGAGCGCCTTCTAGGGGTGCCTACTAGTACTCTACTCACGGCCAGAGCTTGTAGGTAAGAAGACGACGCCTGTGCGTGTGCGTGTGCTTGTGCTCGCACCACGCTTTTGCTTTGGCGCCGATCGGCAGCCGATATAGCCGCCACGACTCAGGTGCCGACGTCTCACCTCCATGTTACCTGTCGTACAAGTGCATGGATGGTGTACATGTCAATGTACCTACTACGTAAGTCGCACATGCTTTTACACGTACATACTAAAATACATGCGTGTACTGTATGCACACATATTACCATACACACATGATGCTGCTGCTGCTGCTATCCTACACTATCCTACACTATCCCACTACCCATCCCCCATGGTCATCGTCATCACAAATGCCGACGTGGAATGATGTGGCAGGCAGGGCCAGCAGCCAAGCCGTATTCTCCGACCTGGAGCGTGACCATGAGGCCAGGCTGCTCCTGTCTGATATCGTCTTACGCACGTTACGGCTTCACCGCCGTTCCATCTGCACATGTGTTTCTTCCAATGCATGTCTGGACATGTCGTCAGGCAGGGTTGTCGGGCTTCTGGCGATGCTTGCCGCACCCCCACCACCAAGCACGGGTGCGTCCAAATTAGCCCCGCGCGCCAGCCGCACCCACCGTCCACCTGGCTGAACTCTAAAGTAATATTTCTCTTGCCCGTTTACGCGTCGCCTGCTCTCTATTCGTCCCTCCCTCTGAAGACGCCGCTGTCGCCGACGCCAGACACCACCAAACCGCGGTTACAGACATGCGTGTTGTCTTCTCTGCCTCATCACGAGGTTCGGCGGTGATCGGCGGCTCCATTGCTGTATCGGGCCTAGCTGCCTCCAAATTGCTCACAGCCGCCCGGATCCCGGTGACATGGATAGATCGATCCGGCAGCTGGGGGGAGGGTTAGAGGAGACAGCCCGCCCAGGCCCGGTTTGCGCGCCAAACCACAAGTCGTCGTAGCACTCCTTCTCTCTCTCCATTTCTCCCTCTCTGGTCTCTGCTGACGACATGGAGCACCACTTGGCAACATTGCATCCTGCCCGTCACTGGCTCCAAAGCCACTCATTCAACCCGTACATGTGACGTCAGCATGTTGCACAATATCACCACAACATCACCTGTCCATTCTGCATACAGAACGGTCACGCGTTCAACCCGCCTACATACGCTTGCTTTGCCGACGTGTTGGCGACCCAAACACCGCATTCTCCTCGTTACGAGAGAATTCCATGCACATTACTCGCTCATCACACCTAAGGCGCGAGCCAACTACGCCAAGAACCGCCCAATTCCTTAGACTCCTCAGCCGTTCGTCGCCTCGTGCAGCCCTTAACACAATGATCTACACACGGTTGACACTGCTCAACACATCAGGCCTGCACTCTCGGCCAATGTTGGCTGTCTAGTAATGTCACTCGACTCCACCTCGACAATGCGTCCTGGGGAACCCTATCCATATCGGAAGCTAAAGGCGATCGTGAATTACGTCGGATCCATTTTATGGAGAATACCGCCATCTCGGTACATAGTTGCTGACCACCGGACGGTCCAATTGCCCTCATACTTGCTCCCCCAGATCACGTCTTACTCCCTCACGCCGATTGTCACCGACCTGATCGATAGATAGCCCACCCCCTGGGTTGTGGTGGGGAAATGAAGCGAGCAATAGTGCGGACATGAGGCGCAATGATACCAAGTAGCTCGTCCAATATGCATCCCCCTTCTCTACAGCACCATATCTCGCTCCACTATCGTCCGGTGAGCCTCCACACACTGTACACGCCTGAACCAAACATCCGACATGTCCGTCATCCGACATGTCCCTGTATTCCACCTTTTTTGTTGGCATCGGAGTTTTTTCTTCTCACTTGTATACATACATGTGTACTACTACAAACTAACATTGAATTAAGCTTTGACAGTGTTCTAGGCCGACTCTTTGTCGCTTCTACACGGCTACCGGCAAGCTGGCGTCTCCACCCACTCCTCCGTAGAAAAAACAAAGGAGTGTCAGAGGAGGCAAGTATGATGTGCTAAGCGAATGTGCAGCTCCATCTGCGGGAACGATCCTTCCGCTGCTAGAAAATTCCCGACTCGTTAGGAGAGTTTGTAGGAATACTCCTTTGCATGTTTGCATTAACCGGTGAATACACAACGATCGACCTTTCCTTCTCCCACGCATTGAACGGTCAACATAGAGCACGCAATTGTCTTCTTCGCATGCACGTTGATCGGTCAGTTTGTTTCATACTATAGGACATGCATCGGTCAATAATCATCGTATTCTCGACATGAACTTATTCGTATAAACACAACCACGTGCGACAATCTTAAGGAAACTTTGGTGTTTCTACTAGTGCGAACGGTCATTCCTTTTTTTCGGCCGAAAACCCAGGTCACTAGTCGCAATCACGTGCATACGGGAAACAAACAAACCCCAGCACCCGGTTTATCCAGTCCCCTGTACATTCTTCCGCCTGCCTTTTTTTTCAAATATGCCCCTGTCCTATCGCTGTTCACACGGCGATACTATTAGCAGGTACATACAGCAAAAGATGACAATCAACCCAGAAATGATACGAGCCACAGGATATACAGGGACCATGCCTGTATGTCTCATATCAATCTATGTATGTATGTAGTATTGTCGCAAGCCGGGCTGCCACGCAACGGCTATGGTACTCGCAGCCCACATCCCGCACCCCCCTCACCCTCGCTTAGACAAATCAATGACCCCTACCAACACCGCAAACGGGTATGTTCTGCGACACCCAATGCACTTCCCAGTGGCCGTTGTCTACACGGTGAAACGCAAGAGAGTCAATACCAAAATCAGTAGGGAGAATTAAGCATCGCTATCATCCACGGCATTACCATTATCGTCGCAACCAGGATTTTATCCACCCTTTTCACCGAACATCGTGATCTTGAATATTCACCGAGATACCACACCAACATGCTCGAAAGAAGATAGAGATAGGATGAACACGATACACTAAAACCATAATCACCGCATCCCGTTTAGGAAACAAAAACGCCCAAAGCTAACGTAACCCTTCGTACATGCGTAGTCAACCTACTAGGTGAGATCATTCGCCGAACATACTAGTTCTGCTCGTATTATGTGTGTCGGCGATTATCGACCTGCACACGTTTGCAGGAAAGTACTACGTACACTACAAACCCGGCCTCATCAATCCGTAACTCGGCTACCATAACGCGATTGCAAGGGAAAAGAGTAGAAGCAAGAAAAGCACACGAGGCCAGAAAAAGACCAATAGAATGTAACCCTATGATCATCATCATCACCACCATCCCCCCGTGTTTCTGAGCGATACGAACAAAAAGGCAAGGGCCCAAGCTCACCAAGTATGCCGAGCACACGCACCCACGCAGCACCCACGCAACACCCACGGCCCCCCCCCCCAGAAGAGGATGAGCAAAGCCAGGGATCCAAAGAAATCAAGGCAAAGAAGAAGAGCCGCTGCAGCGGCAGCGCATCCGACAGGGCGGGATTTGCCGTTCGTCTCCAGGCCCAGCGCAGCAGCACCAAGGCACGAGCAAAAAAAGCGAAAGAGAGAATAGTGCCAACCCATCCCTCCACCCCCTTCCCCCTTCCCACGTCAACCCCCCCCCCCCGTCCATTCGACAAGGCATGGGGTTCAGCCAGCAGCACTTGTTCGTAACCAACTGGGGTTGGTGGGACCCACACCCCCAACACCCATGTCAGCAACGCGCCAACGCCCATGGTTACCGGGACCCACCTTCATGGGACTGGGACTCTCTCTTTATTCGTAATGTAACAAAATCAGCCGATTCGGCACCGACAACCAAGGGCCGCGCTTTTAATTGACCCGCTGCCCGGTTTTTTATGCCTTGAAACAGTGTCCGTACGTACGTAGCGTAGTTGGTAGTAGTGTGTGTGTGTGTACATGGGAGGGAACGTAGAGAGGGAGAGAGGGAGGAGAAGGGATGCCAGAAAAAAAAGTGGGGGAGGTGTGAGGGTGAGAAGGGCAGAGGCCCCACAGACTTTGTGATGCTGTCATGCTGCCCTGTCCACGAGGGAGAGAGGGCCAAGACGGGATGACTGGTGATGTAGACGTGGTGGTTTGTGTGTGAGAGAGAGAGAAAGAGAGAGAGAGGCAGAAGAGGAAGTGAGCCATTCCCTTTTGCTTGATTTTCCAATGTCTGAACACCGTCCATCTGAGAAACAGTGTCTTTTTTCTCTCTCTCGGAGTCCTGTTTTCCCCCAACATTCTTTAGACTCTTTTTCTTTCCTTGTTTCTCTTAACAAGTAACGTAAAATCTACAACATACCCAACATACTCCCACGATCGTACATTCAATCCATCCCCCCCCCTCTCTCTCTGTTCCATGGAGTCTCTTCGGGCACTTTGGCTACGTGCGTAACTTCGTCTTTTGGATATTTCCCACCCACCCATACCCCCATGCAACACACACACACTCTCTCTCTCTCACACATACATGGCGCAACTGACTCGTCAGGCAGCCCAGCCCAGCCCAGCCCAACCCAGCACAACGCACGCAACACAATGCAACGCCAAAAAAACCACGCACGTATGTATACATCCGCTGCTCTATCTCTCTTCGTTCAAGGTGCTCGGTCTACTACATACATTCTCTCGTCATCACGGTCTTTCTAAGATACTTCCTCATCTGATAAAACCCTCACCGAACGCACCAACCCACGCACGCACACGCTCCCTCCCGGCCCTGTCGATCTTTGCTCCTCTTTTTTTTCCTGTCTGACTTGGAATTGTCTCGGGAAGTGGGAAGCTGGTAAGGGTAGGGTAGGGGGAGCCGGGGGGTTGGTCGGTCAGTCGGTGGTAGTTTGTAGGCTGATGGGTAGTTGCGGAGCCTAAATTGGGGGGAGGGAGGGGGGAGGGGGCCTAGACACCCATCTCTGCACGCTTCGGCGGTTCTGCACGTCTTTTTTTCCTTCTGTTGTGCGTGGGATGGAGATGGCGATGGGCAAACGGCGGGCGGGCGGGCGGGCCAATATTAAACTACTACTACTGCTTAACTAACATGCTAACCGTACATACATATGTACATGGACATGGAGGGGATCGGGCCAGGGTCCTTGCAGGTTCCCAGCAACGGTTTCGGGTCGACCAAGGATTGAGTGAAGGGTACGTGTGTAAGTAGTTTAGGGAAGGGGAGAAGGAAATCAAGGCATCCATGGGTGCCTGCCCTGATCTGACCTGAACAGGTCGTTTGTCTGGGCTTCAACGTGCCAACCCACCGCCCCCTCCACTCCTCAGCCCAGCCACCGTTTGCAGTTACATGTAACTGTGCCCTCTCTTGTTTTGTCTGGATCGGATGCTGGGGTACTTGAAATCGGATGGTGCCCCTGTCCTCCTTTCGTATTATCACTGCCGGGCAGGGCAAGGCGGTTTTGTGGCCTTGTCCATTTGGCCAACCTACCTATAGGAGATGGGGAAAATTCCCCCGTTACGTACGCGAACTTTGACGGGAGGGGGCGTGTCCCCGTTCTGCTGCACGTCGTGTTCCTGACGAGCCCAATGGGGTGGCCCTACTTGCTTGCTTGCTTCCTGGTGCGGCTGCCTGACACACCGTGATGGCTTTACTCTACCATGGAACGGCTGAATTACTGGTCGCTGTAGATGTGACATTGCAAGGCTGTGCAGTATGTACCATCGGGCGCTTTGTACACCTTGTACATATCTCTCTATCTACTCTAGTTGCGTTGTTGCTGCGGCGTTTTGCGCGTCTAGAGTTGAGATCATGTAGGCATTTTCCCAGTCGGTGCATGAGCGCTTGGCCCCCGACTCGTTGGCTGAGTGGTTTTGGGTGATAATGGCAGAATGTAACCCACTTTGCATTACTTTGATATCGCGCTCGATCGACTCGTATCGATCGCTTGCTGTCCCACTGTGCTGAGCGTCCAAGTGGAGCTTGTTGTTGGACGCTTCTGGGCTTTGTATCTCGTCATTGCGCATGAGTCCAATAATTGCTTTTTCAATAGTCGCAATGCTTGTTCTTCCCCCACGTTCCTCATTTCCCTGTCCGACATCGTTCGTTGCACTTAGACCCTTGCCCGTATCACCAGTCCTTATTTCTTGTACCGTTGACGTTGACAAAATGATCGCCGGCTGGATAAGAGACTCCTGGGCTCCACTTGATGTATTGTCAGGCAACGGCGCCTTCACTTTGCGCGCCATTCTATTACCCCGATTTCGAGTACCTGGCGTGCTTTTGGTCTGCGATGAGCCCATGCTGGATGCCTCCTTAGCACGTCTAGCCAACCTGGCTGCACGAGCATCTGGTGGAGCCTCTCCCTCCTGTTCCAACTTGCCAGCCACATCTTCATTCCTGCTTTGCGACTTCAGCTGTTCTGCTGCTGGCTGGGCCTGCTGTGTTACCGCAAGCGCCGGACTCTTGCTCTTCCTCGCAAGGTCCTCTTCACTCAGCTCCACCCATTTTGCGCCCACTTTCTTCATTTGTGTGAACCTAAGGAATGTTTGGCTCGATCCGCTTGTGTCCATATACTCCGATCCTTCGGGCGGCGCATTGCGGCCTCTGACGTACAGTTGGCTAGGCCGGTGATACTCATCACTGCTACGGTAGGTCTTGTGGAACTCGACCGTATCTGAAAACTTGAGTCGCTTCCGTCCAAGCAGGGAATTGGTGCTCCGCGATCGCTTGGGCGACGGCCGAAAAGACAGTGGCGCATCACATTGCTGCAGCCGTGGATTGGGTGATTCTTCAGCTGTTACAGGAGGTTGGGTTGTTGGCGAATGTGATCTTCGACGCGTAATGCCTAAATGTGGTTCCTCGCTCCCATGGAACACATACTGCACCTCCGGACTTGCTTCTTTAATGCGCGTAGTGCATTCTCTAGTTGGTGGAACCGGGAGCGCCTCTACTGTCATGAGCCAGTTATCGAATTCCATGCGGGCTTTTTTGTGTTTGTCTCGCGCAAAACTCTTCGTGATGGAATCACGCTTGTTTTCGAAAGCCGCCCATTCCGTATCTGCAGCTTGTAGAGCATCATAGAGTGTGCCAAACCGCTGACAGGTGCTACATCCAAACTCGTCTGGTGCTTGTACGGGAGTAAGCCCATCAGCTGTGACAGCTGCGAGGACTCTAGTGCATGATTTGCACTTGATTGCGTTGTCACCGCCTGCCATGTGGAACCTGTTCGGTCGAGGGCGGGGGGATGTTAACAGGATCAGAAATTTGGTATAATATCGCTGTGAACGGAATTCGCAGAACTCCAGAGCAAAAGAGTGCCTGCGGAGATACCAGGCATATAATCGTTAAGGCAGTTGCGGATGTAACGATTCAAAGGTGTGGAGTCAAAATGAGATTGTTTTGATTGAGATAGACACGCAGCAAACCCCTCCGTGATCGTCAAAACAACGCGCCGCGCTTTCCGTAATGACAGTGAACACTGTATCGCGGGGGTCTGTATGCAGCAGAACCGTGGATGAAGTCGGATTCAAAGATGTTTGATGTTTTTGAGCGGTGATGTCAGAGACAAACAATGCTGCAACTAAATTGCTTGTTGCCTTGCTAATGTCGCTAATCCCGGTTGGGCCATCCCTTATCCTCGGGACGACAAAAAACAAAGGCAACATCGTGATTCCTACACAACACTAATGTCCATGTAAGAGATTTTGAATATATGGTTGGCAGGCAGGATATGGGCTATTTTCCACGAAGGGAGTTGGGATTGGGACTATTACAAGCCAGTTCATTGTCTGATATGTGAAGGATAAATCTTCGCAAGAGGTTTCTTGGGATGTTGTTGTACAAGAAAGAATACAGTGTATGCAAAGATGATACCTGGGATGTGACATGTTGGGGTTTCACGGTATCATAAGTTATGTAATCTTGAATGCAGATCTCGTCAGTCATCCAAGGCAATATATTCATTTCTTCTCGCTTGACAGCCCACTCCATGATCTTGATGTCGCAGTAAGTGGCCTGCCTTACTACATCTGATCAATCAGTTGCAATTTGAGGAGAGGTAATTCATCTACTTTGACCTGTGGAGATCTCCCCAAAAAGAATGCCGAAACATTACATTCAACAGCAGACATTCTCAGCATACAGCCGCAAGTGGTGGATTGCTACCGTCCCAGCCCCCTTTTAGTGTATCCGATCATAACAGCAAAATTCTATGCCTGATTTCCAACCCCGTCTCTATATTCATGTAGCCCCGTCAGCTATTAAAAAACTCACTCTCTCCATCCATCTTTCTCTCCAACTCCTTCTCTGTCATGCCCGCAACCTCAAGCCCAAAATGATAGTTATGCCATCCAACCTGCCTCTTATATCTCTCCACATATCCTCTCGTCATGTCCCTCCACGATCCCTTTCCTATGCCTTCCAGCCGCGGGTCTGCACTATCAAGCAACTTTGTGGTCCCATCAAGAAAGTTTTCTACAAAAGAAATTTTCTCAACACTTCCAAACGATTCCTTCATTATTCTCGCTACCATGGCAATATCGGCATGAGGCATAGTTTGGACGCCAATAATGAGTTCTGTTAGATGCAATTCCTTTGCCAAAGTGCGCAATTGGCACCGCCAGAAATACGGAAGGCCACCCATGTCCTTCTGCACTGGTGGTTGCAGCAAGTCAAATATTGGATCTGGTGCCAACCAGCGTACGCAATGCAGGAGCGCGCCGCGTCCGAAGTGGAAGGCGAGACGCCGGATATGGGAGCGATTGGTTGGTCCTAATTGCCACAAGAAATTTGTAGTTCCTGTGAGTCCGAAGTGGAAGGCGGTTCGATGGAGAATGTACGGCTGCATTGTACTTGTGATGGTGGGAGAAATGCGAAGGAGGGTCGAGAAACTGATGGGTGATTTGGCGTGTTTCGATGGCAATCGGTAGCTGATTTCAGGTAAAAGGTCGTAATTTCGGGACAGTCCCGCGGCAGTCATCAAGATCATTTCTTGAAGTTCTTGAGGTAGACGAAGGAATGGATGGAATAAGGGTTGAATGTTGACTGTGTCTTCTGGAGCCGGTTGGGGGTCAAGAGCTTGTGAGTGCGTAGGAAATACGCGCTCTGCTTTGCCTGAGACGGTGCTGGCACTGAGGCTGGTATTTTTGATTGCAAGACGCGTGAAGTAGAGATTGTTGAGATATTCACGGGCAGAGAGCCAGCCCGAACCGCAGCGGACAACGAGTTTATAATAGTTGCTCGGAGGAATGGATTTGACCTGCGAAGTTGGCTGGGCCATGTCGTCTTCAGTGAATGTGAATGGACACGTGCCCTCTTCCCACTCTGTAAACGCTTCTCTACTTTCAAAAGGGTCCATATCACCTCTTTGCGCCTGCCTTATCATACTAGCTTTCTTACTCTTCCTCTTACCCATTTGCGGGCTAAAAAGTCTGACAACGATCTTCTTCCTACAGTTCTTGAAGTTCGAATCTGTAAGCACGCACTGCACGCTCTTACCCAAATCCAAATCCTCTCTCCTACGCGGATCGGGAGGCAATAAACTGAGCTTCCCCTGGAAATGCGCGCTTGAATCGTGGCCCATGGACCATTGTTTCAAATGTTGGATGAATATTTTTCGCTGCTGCGCCTGAACCCAATGCTGGTTGACGGGGCTACGAGGCGACTTGGTGGGAGGTGAAGGGGTGTTTTTGCTGGGCGACACCAAAGGAACTGGTGGGGAATTTAAGGGTGTGGTAGTATGACCCTTGTCGATGGTAATAGGCGTGCGAACCATGCTGACTATGCCTTGAGGAGATGAAACAACGTTGAAAAATGGTGGCGGTCCAGGTCAGTTGAGGTATGTTTTAGTCTGGTGAGATGTCTTGGTTCACGATCGGTAAAGAGATGGTCTGGTGATAAGCGTCACAAGTGAAGAGTCCGGTAACGGCTCTAATTAGCGCTGGTTTCACCGCTCGCAAGCGAAAACAAGGGCACCGTCTGTATTGCGACGTGTACTAGTCAATCATACACGGCGTGGTGTTGAACGGAGGCGTTTGGGTGGTGATGCAGATGGCCAAACGAAGCAAGCAAGCAAGCACGCAAGCACGCAAGCACGCAAGCACGCAAGCGGAGTTGCGAGAGGGTTGTTGGAGATGGGGCGAACAGCAGGGCGTGACTCTGACCGGACAAGGAAGGAGACTTGGAAACGATCCACCTCAATGACGAAACCCGTCCGGCGGAGGCAAAATACTTAGCTGTCAAACTGAAGTTGTGTGCACGTCAATCTGGGTAGGGGACAGACCTAATGATGTACCGGCCGAGCCGGACAGGATTTGGTGAGATGCACTATGTACCATGACGAACGCAGATGTGGAGAAGTGGCCCGTCGCCAGCAGTAGCCGCTAGCCTGCAACGAGATAGCACGTGCCACCTCTACATGGACTCAGTCTATGTGTATGTAGGCGTAGCTGCCATCACCTGCAAGTGCCACAGCCCGTCTCCCAAGAGTGGGTTGTGAGAAGAAATTCCATTTCGTGCGTGGCCATGGTGCCGGGTATCGTATCCCAAAGTACACAAGAATAAAACGCCGCCAAGTGAATAGTGTTTCTGTAAGCCATTAGGCTCTTCCCTCTAGCCAGCTCGCAGCCCGCTCTAGAAGCCCATTGAGGCCTTTGACATTGGCCAAAAGCCCACCACCACGCGATCCGACATCCTTCGCTACGCCGTCTAGTAGCATGCTCAGTGGCATGTCTGGACCCTCGTTTTCTCTTCCTTCCTCGCGCGCCTTAGCACGACCATTTTTTATCGCAGCCTCGATAGCGAACAGGTTGTCGCTGAGCGTATTCTGCGCGTCCGCCCTGGCCTTCTCAGCATGGTACTGTGTCTGGATATCGTCCTGCTCCATGGCGATTTCCTGTCTACTGTTCTGGAGGCCGAGCATCTCTTTGCGTAGATCGGCATTGGCGCGTCTCAGCAGCTTTATTTTCTGGAAGTTCGTGCTTAATACGTCGTTAGCATCTTGTAAATCCATCAGCTTTTCATTTAAGCTCTCCTTGAAGGTAATCGACATGTTGATCTGGCTTCGTAGCTCCTTTCGGCTGTCCGAATCCTGCAACTTCTGCAGCTTTTCAGCCATGCGTTTGAGACGATGGTCAATGCTATCTTCTAGGATTGACCGCGTGATGTCTGCCGCAGTAACACCCCTAACTGTAGAGCCTTTTATGCGCATCACCGAGATAGTATGTGTCGGCCCCACAAGCTTTTGCCGCTTGCGGGGTGGTTTTTCCGTTGAAGGCTTAACGCGTGGGGCTTGCTCGGGAGCAGATCGCTTAGGGACGGGTTGAGGGGTGGGTTCCGCTTCTTCTTCTAGCGCAGAATCTCCTTCTCCGGCTGATGCTTCGTGTGCACTGGAGACTTCTACACTATCTCTCTGTCTTGTAGGCTGCGGTGATCGTGCAAATGCCTTGCCACGGGCAGGTGAGAGGTCATCGACAGTTTCACCAGCGATTTCGGTGGTAGGCCCTTTGTTCTTCTTTTTAACAGATTTGCGAATCGCTGGTGTTTCTTGGGGCTCGCTCTCTCGGACATTGGATTCCTCACGAGGGCTGGTACGCTTTACAGATTTCGCCGAAGCCACTGGTGGGGTGTCACTTTCAGGGTGATGCTCATCCGATAATCGCGGTCTGCCACGTCCACGTTTCGCGAGTTGTTGTTCCGTGGCTTGCTCCCCAACATCCCCATTTGCTACATGCACCTCGACTGGCTGTGATGTTGTCAGGATTTCCTGAGTTGATGTTGGCTGCATCTGTGGGGATAGCTCATCGACAGTGATTTCTGTCTCCTCTTGCGGTGTTTGCTGTGGCTGTATTTCACTCCCGACCACGCGCGGCGTAGCCACAGGCATTTGGGGTGAAAGCTCGTCTTCACTCTCATTCTCGGCTGGCGCCGCCGCTGGTGTGTTCAAGTAGGCATCAATTCGGGAGGCCGACTTTCTTGGTTGTCCGCTCGGGAGTAGACTAGGAGTTTCCGGGACAGGATCGGTTGACTTGGATCGTCTTGATATGGAGCGCCGTGACCTTGCTGATGTTGTCCCATTTGTGCCTGTGGTCGGTGTCTTTTGCCTTGCGCTTCCGGAGAGCGCCCGCTGCTGTATCGCTGCTTGAGGTGGTGTCCGTTTCATCACTGTAGATCTAGCGAACACTGCCTCGCGCATATTGCTCGCACCCTCGTCCAGCACCGAGAGCTCATCCGGACCATTGTCCTGTTCCTCACGTGCGGGGGAGGCAGTCCCAACCACTCTCTTGGTCTTTTCGACCGAGCGCGCAATCTCCTCGCGGTTTGGGCTCAGTTCATCCTCTTCTCCTTCAACGATATCCGACTGCGCAGTAGGTGAAGCCCGCTTTCGCTTGCCCAACCGCGGGGTAGCTGTCTTCTCTTTTGGTGAGCTCCTACGTTTTGACGCGCTGCTGCGTTGAAGCGACGCGCTTCTGTGTCGCTGTGCTGAGCCATTCGGGGCACGCGGTGTACTTTGGACTGGGGTTCGACGAGAGGGCGGCAGAGGAGGAAGGGAGGATTGTTTAGCAGGGGCTGCACCGAGAGCGCCGAAACTGAAGCCAAAAGTCGCTTGTACTGAGGAAGGGCTGCAGCTGTCAGCATCCAAGTTGTTGGCTGCATGTCATGACGCCTGTCTTACCCGGCACCGCGCACGCGCTGCTGTCGATGCTCGCGGCGATCTATGGATTTGTCAGCACAAAGACAGAGGGATAAGAATGGCACTATTGTCGCATACCGACGGGCGCCATGGCGATATGTGGTGTAGCAATTCGAATTCGGGGTGGGGTGGGCGAGGCCGCTGTCGTCGCGTGGTGGTGTTATGAGGGTCGACGCGCTGACCATGCATGACCAGGCCCTTGCTTGGCTTCCATCATCCCCGCAATAATTCCGCCCGCTGCCCACGTCTCACAACACAACGACTGCCAGTACATTTCACCATCATGGGCTGGCTATGGGGTACTAAAAACACCCAAACCGGGTCAGATCAGCTCGATCCCTCCCTCCGCGAATTTCTCAACAGAGAAGCCCCTACAGGCCCGGCGCCTTCATTGCCCTCTGTGCCCAAGGAAAAGCCCGCCGATGCGCAAACACCCGCACCCGCACCCGCACCCTCACCGTCGCAATCCCAGGAACAGACCGAATCCTCTAAGCCTCGGGTACCGCCTCAATCCCAATTCCAAGATGGACGCTATGCCCATCTTTGGAAGAACTACACCCCCCAGGACATCCTCAATGACCGCGGAAAGTCGGAGCAAGACCGGCTGCGAGACCTAGTCGACGCCTACAACGACCGCAAAGCCTCCATTGGCCGAGTAGCAATGGAGAACTGTGCACTTGAGTATATGGAGCAGTTTGAATGCTTCCGAAACCCCAAGACGTGGTGGTCCCAGGGCACAATGTGCAGCGCCGAGTCGCGCAAGTTCAACCGCTGCTACGATATGCAGTCCAAGTTCCTCAAGGCCCTGGGCTATATGACCATGGATTCCCGCTCCCCGGAAGAGGATGAGCGGATCCAGATGCACGCCGATAAGCTGTATCAGCGCATGTTGCAGCAAGAAGCAGAGATAGAAAAGGCAAAAGAGGAAGGCCGACCCACCCCAAAGTTTGAAAGCGTCTTGTCCAAACGTAACGTTGTGCAGGCAATGGGCGGTGTATCGCCAACTACCAAGAATGAACAGGTGGCTGAGATTGGAAATCTGAATACTCTAGACGAAAATGAAGTATGGGCCCAAATCAAACCAGAAGCACGGAAAGAATACGAGAAGAAACTTGAGAATCTGTCGCCTGAAGAGCGCGAGATTGAGAGGATGGCTGTAGTAGGGGAGCTGAGGGCCCAAAATGGTGTTGCGAAGCAGCTTGAACAGACATTTATTGAGGAACGAGTGGCTCGCATGAAGAGGAGAGAAGCTGGCCAAGCGACGTTTGGTGATACTATTAAGACGCTGTGGGGATGGGGTTGAACTACAAAAAAGGTATTCATAGATTGTGTTTTGATAATGTGTAGAATTACTCATGACACATACCATAAATCATACAAGACATGTCATCATTTCTACACAGCGGTTCAGCATAGTAGCAGCCTCGCAGCATCTCAAACGCCTGTCACGCCTTCAGCACCACGGATCGAGAAAAGATTTGATATACTAGAGTGATAGAGTTCTACGTATACAGTGGTATGCTTTAAGAAGAATCCGGATTACTATATAATGCCGGCGCGTAGTTGGGTCTCGCAACTGTTGCGCTAATTTGGTGAGGGAAGTTTTCATCCAGACATCTCGGTCCACCGAGAGCTGACGTTGGATACGTGGTACTTGACATGACATGGCTACTGGTTCTCCTATGACTTGAAATATCTCAATAAGAACTACACTAGGCCCGGAGACAACTGTATATTGTTCCAATCGCTTCAAACCACATGTACCGGAATATGTAGGCTGATGTAGAACAGATACGGCATAGTAGTGTATTGGCGAAGTGGGGCGTGTCAAGCTTTGCTTACTTTTCCCGACGTTAATTTTCCTTCTAGAGCGGTCAACCATGTAAGCGCAAGCTGTTACCTGACTGGTGATTTGTGATCCAGCCAAGTCGGACTACTGTAGTAGCACGGTGCGCTTTGAGCAAGGATCTTGTACCTAAAGGAGTCATCATCGCCTGATGAGATCATCCATTTTAGTCCCAACTTTGAACCTTTGAGTTCGAACATCAAAACTTCATTTACGAGTTGCCAACAGTCTGTGTGGATCTTTTCCAATCTAATATTGTGGCAAATATGGAGGAAAATATGGGACCATCTGCTGACGATATGGTCGGCAAACGTTCGGTGCGATGAGCAACCTACGTCTTACCGTTATTCTAACATTTCGGTTGTAGTGCGAATATTGTCGAACGAAAAAAATCCGCTGCGATCGGACTGTGCCGTGCTCAAACTGTAGAATGAGCAAAGACGGTAAGTCTGATGACCAGCAAATCAGTCAGGGTCAAAGACGATTGTCAAGCCTTGTTTGCAGTCTAGCCTTACACCCGGGCTTCCAATACGGTGTATTTTTGTAGTCCGCGGAGGTCCACTAACTAGCCAAGATTGTAAAATAGTTGTGCCTGAACAGAGAACCCCAAAAGTAAGAATCCATTTATCTGGGGAGTAGTGCGTATCCAACCCTGCTTTTGAGTTAGGCATTTGACACTAGGCAGTGAGAAGAAGATAGACCGTCTCGAAAGCCGTCTTGCTGGTATCGAGACTATCCTCGCCAAGATTGCTTCGAAACTGGAGATCAGTGATGCATGCACAGTATTTGATGGGCATGTCGTTCAAACAGAATCGCCATCAACTCCACTCAACGAGAAATCTTCCGTTACCGAGACTGAGGCGACGACACCTACACCCTTTGAAGGCGAGACTGGGATCAATAGGCAATCAGAATATGTGCGAGAATTGCTCGTTCAGGTGGTTGATCAAACACCATCAATGGACCAAAACGCAGAAGTCAAAGCAGCCTTGACAGCACTTGAGGAGCTGGTTGCGCCCAGCAATCATAGAGATGTCTCTCCAAAGCTGAATACTCAGCAATTCACCGACCGATCTGTGGCAAGAATTGACAGCGCAAAGTTAGAGCAGCCCCCCTGGAGTGTGGTGAAGGTTGCCATCAATAAGGCTCTGGGTTGGTAGTCCCTGGTATGGAAATATTTGGATCTGCTAACGCTTACAGAACATCCAACTATGATCTTTACTTCTTTCTTTCCTATCATTGATCCGAAGAATCTCTATGAGGTCATTGAGGATTTTTATTCCAACCCAACCACGTGCACTACTCCACGTCGAATCTTTGCGTGTGGCGTATTGTTCAACATATTTTCAGAATATTCATCGGCACCCTGGAGCGGCACTACCAAGGCGGAGTTGACAAGGTGCGTGGAACTCACTTTTGCCCTTAACTTCCTTATTGGATTATATTAACTATCACTAGATACGCGTCTTCTTGTACGTCGTCTATTGTGATGTAATAAATGTCCGTCATCTAATTGCAGGCGCTCACAGACAAGGCACAGTTGGAGCTCGCCATAAGTCAGCTTGGTATACTCATACCAGCTAGCCATGAAAACATTGTAGCTCTAAGCTTGGGTACGGCTTGCGCAATCGAGATGTGCAAACCGTCACTTGCTTGGATGCTGAATTCCTACGCCGTTGAGCTGTGTCAGAATCTAGGTTACCATCGTTTCGCAACCATGAAGAACGACTCAGAAAAGGAGCGGAGACGCAAAATGAATCTCTTTTGGATGATATATTTCTTCGATAAGGAACTGTCTCTGCGCTTGGGTCGAGCAAGTATCATCCAGGACTGGGATGTGTCGTTGCCCTTCCTTGCCACGAGCGATGCATTGAACAATGGATTCGAAGAGAACGTCATGCTTCCCTATTGGGTCAAAGTTGCCAAAGTTCAAGGACAAACATACGAGAGCTTGTTTAGCGCAGCTGCATTTCTCAATACGCAGACTGAGCGACAGCAAATTGCCATGAGTCTCGTTCGCGCGATGGAACAAGCTTGGCATGAACGAGGTCATGTAGGTATCACTGACTCCACCAATTTAGTAAGCCCCATCGAGACAGAACTACCTCTCAAGCATAAACAAAAACTAGGCAAAAACCGTCGAGATGCTCTGAAACAGGGTGATTGTGACACAGGTCAGTTCCCTTCATCTCTCAACTGGAAACAGGGCTTAAATATTTAGCACTTGTTGATGATGCCGAGGATCTGTTTTTTCACACAGATGTTGTAGTGCATTACTCGACCTGTGCACTTATCCACCGGGCAGCATGTCCAGAGAACACATTGAGCGAGGCATGTCTCGAGGCTTCTCGAGCGGCAATATCAGCACATATGAGGTGTAATGCTCAATTCAACTCAAAAGCCAATACAGAACTTTGGGCAGGGTACATTCACTGGTCCATCCTCCAGGTATGTAGGACGTGGAAATACCTTGATCACTTACTCAGCTTGGGCGACCCGGCTAATATAAATGCAGGCTCCGATCACTCCGTAAGACATTTCTTGAGACATGCAATAGCTCTGATATTGATTTGAACCAGCTTCATCGTCTTGTTTTGCAACGCAATCCAAACCACCAATCGCACTGATCTAGATTCCCTCTCAGACTTCGTCACCAGCCTTGAATCTTGTAAAACTTTCTCTGAGGGCGCGGAAAGGCTGTACAAAATGTGCCTTCTTTTCTTGAAAGTAGCCAAAATTTACATTCAAGCAAAAGAGAAAGAGATCGAGAAGGGTCTGACGTACTCTTTCCCACTCCCAGGACAAGGCATTTTCGACGCGACTTCACCTAGTACCTTGCCAGACTTTAGCACAGTCTCACAATTTGGCCCGCATCTAAGCGCCCTTGGCCTAATGTCCAATACAGACTGGTCGATGGCTAGTTATGTGCCAGATTTGGTATCGGAAGGACAGGAGAACTACGCATCAACTGAAGCCATGGGTTGCACGCAAGACTTTGACGGCGTAGGCATGAGCCAACAAGGCCTGGATGTAAGCCAGAATTTTGTGCAAGACTGGTTCTCAGGATCGCGATATTTGATTAACTTTATGGATTCGGACAACGATACGTGGATGTCTGACATGAACAACCCGGGTTTCTGATTGATATTACGGGGCTTTACCTTTCTTCTCTCCACTCAATTTAGCAAATCAGGGATCTGGCTAGAGTCTTTTTTTGAACCTTTCTGAAAGGATTTGTGATACAACAACAGATTCATCTTTACATCATAAAAGTCTTGGATGTTGAGGGAAACTCTCAAGCTCATACATTGCCAAAGCTCACAATCCTGTTCGCCCTGCTGTTAGAGTACAGATCATAGTGATAACGCCGAATGATAAGGTAAGAACATGGGGCTAATGCAGGGTCTCACTGATGCTCACCCGAATCCTTTTACTTTAGCTGCAAAGTCTTTTTTAATACTCAATTCCGGCAGGTTAAGGTGTGACCTGCCATTCTTTTCCAAGATTGTTGATCTAATACGCTATATAGCCAACAGAGATAAAAAGAAGGTCAAATCATGCGGTAAGAACTCAAGAAACTGCTTTTCTAGGTATATGATTCGATCCCTAGATTATATCAACCATATAACCTAGAGTAACACTAGAATCACCTCTCAACACCTCAGCATAAGTCCTACTTAAATGTTCATCTCCGCCATCTACGATTTGACCAAGTGTATTGATCAAACTCTCTTTCAAGGGTGCAGAGAATCTCCCGACCCTGCGATAGACACCCTGTCCTTCATCCGAAAGCTTGAGCACTAAGCCTGTGATTACCTTTTGATTTGACTGAACCTCAAATACTGGTAGTAAGAGCCCTTCTTGAATCTTTTCGTCGCCATAATCTGAACAATATTCACTCATCACAAAGCTTCCAGTTACGACTTTGTTGCCCGGTGATCGTAGTGCATTTGCATATCCCCCAAAATCCGCATGATGTAGACCACGACAACGAATTCTCATGGTGGCACTGTTGATCGCTCCGAATGGATCGGATTTAGTGTATCCGATTTTGACATCCACTACGGAAATCAAAGCTGGTAGATGGAGAAGATGTTCATAGTCTGTATCGACTGGTACATCCACAGAGGCCCATGACCAGCTTGGGGCGATGTATGTCTCCGTATTCCAACGTGGTTCTGCCGTATTCCGACGTGGCCCTGGAAACCAGATGAACCAGTACAACTGAGCTTCCAGGTTTTTCCTCCATAGCCCTGCCACATATTGGTCATTTGTTTGCTGCTGTATCTTTCTAGCAAGACTGGAGATGGCGACTAGTTTATCTTTGACATATGTTAATTTGCAGGCGCTATACCTAGCGACGATCTACGGCCACATTGGATCGTCTATTGTTCGTTTATGCAGAAATCCGAGGGGCACCATGGTTCCTCCAGGTAGTCTTTCTGGGAAGCTTTCACAGGCTATGATGTGATTACATTCCCAGAACAGCTCAGTGGTCGTAAAATGCAGAGTAAGCACGGCTAGTAAGCGTTCTTGGAGTGCCCAGCCTCGTTCCATTAGCGACATGCCAGATAAGCATCGCGAATAAAGAGAGACAGGGGCTGCAGAACAAGAAAGGGCGTGATGGCCATTGTATAACTGCAACTTGCAGTTCCAATGGGTGGGCCGAGAAAAAAAGTAGCCGTCTCGTCCATCTCTTGCGCCAGCAGCTGCAATATTGGGACTCGAGTTTCCATGAACGCTCGTCATCATCGCTGCTTCTCTTTCCCAGTCCATGAGGTCATCTTGAACGATACATAGAGTACCCACCCAAATGTACTCGAACCCCAGATCATGCGCTACCGTGATGGCATCTTGCACTGTACGTGGGAGATCTTCACTTGGTATCTGGGTTTTTAGTTGCTGCAGATTGCTCTTACTTAGGGTAAGATATTTAGTGCTTCCCCAACAGTGACTGAGTGTCGCATATTCGACTCCAGCATTCAACTCATCTCGCTGGTAGACACGGCACTGTCCCATGGTAGCGCCAACCAGCCGCGTAGGTATGTATTTTGATGCATGATTTTGGCATTTTTCATGTTTTGAAGAACACTCTCGTAGCCATTCTTTAGCTATAGGAATTGAGGATTTCGTGTTTTGTGCTTCCTGTTCTTTTGCAGGTGGCACAGTGACTTTTGGAGAAGGTAAGCGAAGAGCATACAACAATATGACGTTTGTACGTACATGGCTTGGGTGATGGGTCTATAGTAATGCTGTATGTTATGACCCTGCCTTCTCGCCAATCAAATACCTGGAACTTCAGTTCGAATCGTAGGAAGTCCTCTCATATAGGAATATTCGGGCCACGAAAATTACCAGAGTGGACATTTACGCCCAGTGACTGATATGTTTTGAGCGGAGATATCCCCACATCATCGTCAAAAACGATCGGAAATAGGGTTGACCCATCTCTCCAAAACTGATAACAAAGTGAGCAGTTGGATTCTGTGGCCCGTTCAAGTTCCGCAGGTGTTTGGTGATGAGGGAAGCAGTGACTTTTGTTTTGTTGCCATCGATCCCAGTTGTCAAACATAGACTGGCAATGAGTAGATAGTTTAGACAATGCAGAATCAAGCCGAATATTTCCGTTTGAAAAGTCGAGCTTGCTCCCAGTATCCTCGGTCATTTTTGAAGCATGAAAAATAATAGGAGCTAATACACTTTAGAAGACGCCGACCAGATATCGTTGTGGTAGCGGTTTCGTCTGCGTTCCTGAGGAGGCATGGGGGCTAGAAGGCGGGGCCGGTACCCGGCCGAACGCAACAAGAACATAGCCACCAACAATAGAAAGGTCAGGCTTTACAAGATACTAATGAAAACACACATTTGAAAGCCCTTTGGTATTCGAGTTTGGATCATAGCTATGTCTCTCATAGCGACTGCACTGTTTTCATTCCAATCACCCATATGAAGCGTGTGATAAATCACCGCTAGTAGTCACTACCCTAAACATCGCATGTAAAGCGTGTCCAGGTCAGCGCGAAACAGACGTTCGACTCGATTGAACTGTCAAGTGGAATTGAAGAGATGCTTCAATTGTAGTGACGGAAGGTAGTACGCCTGACTCAGCATGCCCCTCCGGCCTCGAAAGCTACCCCGCCACTGATTGTATCAGCACACCTGAAGGACAACAACAGCTTCATCTGCCATCATGACCGATCTAAACGCACAGCAGGCTGAGAATCACTACTTTGATAACGAGCCCCCGCCAAAGGACCTCAAGGCGAACATAACCCTTGCGAGAGAATTCATCACACGCCATAACGATGACCACCGCCGCGTGGTGCTGGTCACTTCCGGCGGCACCACGGTGCCATTAGAACAACAGACTGTGCGCTACATCGACAACTTTTCTGCTGGTACACGCGGAGCTACCAGTGCCGAGTATTTCCTCCAAAATGGTTATGCTGTCATCTTCTTGCACAGGCAGTTCTCGCTCTTGCCCTACTCAAGACACTATTCACATAACACACGCTCTTTTCTGGACTACATGAAGGAAGAAAACGGCCAGGTCGTGGTGGACGAACAACACCAGGACCAAATGCTACGCGTCTTGCGCCAGTATACCGAGGTCAAGCGTGGAAACAAATTGTTGATCCTGTCCTACGTAACAATCACCGAGTACCTGTGGAATTTGCGCGAGGTTGCACAACTCATGCGTCCACTCGGTCCAAAAGCCATGTTCTACCTGGCTGCTGCTGTGTCCGACTTCTTTGTACCCCAGGACCGCATGGTCGAGCACAAGATACAATCGAATGAAGAGTTCCATCAAGGCGCAGTCGGCGTAACCGAAAGCCATGCAAAACCTCCAGCGGCGCGCACTCAAGGCAAAAGTCTCATCATTGATCTCGAGCCGGTTCCCAAGTTTCTAAAACAGCTTGTGGACGGTTGGGCACCGGAAGCAATGATTGTAAGCTTCAAGCTTGAGACTGATCCTTCGCTACTCGTCACGAAGGCCAAGTATGCGTTGAATAAATACTCACACCACCTCGTCATTGGAAATTTACTGCTCACTCGCAAATGGGAAGTCGTGTTTGTATCAGTTTTTGAAGGCGAGAAATGGATAAGAGTACCCACAAGCCGTAGGACAAAAAGTTTGTCAGGCAGACCGTCACTTGTGGGATCTGCTGATCAGCTGGCAAAGAAGGACGACGATGCGGGTGGGTCAATTGCCACCGAACGGGGTATCCCGCAGGGCGAGCCCTCTGTGGAGATCGAGTCTTTGATTATTCCCGAAATCGAGTCCATGCATAGCAAGCTCATAGAACGAGCTCAAAAGGGAGCTGCAGCTTCTTAGCAATGACACACCCCACATCCAGTAAGCATCTCATCTCACCATCTATAACGTTGGTATGGATACCATCTAGAAAAAACTGCATCTCTATATACTTGTTCGTTATGCATCTCATGTACACATTACAATTTCAGAACCGCTCCCTTCACTCTAGGATGACCTTCCATTGTGCCACCGCATGCCGTGCACCTGCTCCATACTGGATGAGCAGTAGTGCTCCTATGGTCACAATTCCAGCGAATACACCGGCCATTGTGCCGAAGGCATTGACATAGCCAACGTCAACGACCCAAGGCACTACGCCGTACAAGAAACCAAAAGCCACGATATTCTTCAACCCATTGATGAGCAACATGACATCCGAGTTGACTGGCAGTGCACAATCACTAGCATATGCCAAAGTAATTGTAGGAATGGCAGTCAGCGAGACCGAGATCATTCCATAGCCGAAAAAGAGCGATACCCACGACAGCGCATTCTGCACACCATAACCAAACAGAACACTACCCGCAGTAGTAAGCACGAGCGGAATGACTATCAGATAAAGTCTGCTTTCGGGCTCATAAATGCCAAGGTGCTTCCTGGTCCGCCATTTGCACCAAATGTCTACGAGGTCACCTAGATGCGATTAGGATATCCTGCAGTGGTTCAATTTAGGTTCCCTTACCTCCAGCCCATGATCCAAACACATTGCCTAGGATGCCAGGAATGTTGATAAGGCCATTAATCTGTACGTTCCAGTTGTACGGCGGTGCCTGCAGAACAAAGGGATTGAGGATGTTGACTGCGACTGTAAGGACTAAGGAGATTGAGTAACAAAGAAATGCATAGATGGCTGCTGGATATATGATCATTGGAAACGGTCTTCTAGACGTCAGCTGAATGCACAGCCCTTCTCGACTACAACTTACCGCACAAACATCTTGGCCAGATTGGTTTCAGAAACCCCAGACCATAAGCCGAGATCCTGTTTCCATGTCTTTTTCGGCAACTGCTCCAGTGGTGTTCCGGGGGATGGCGCCTGGGGCAACTTCTCATCAGCCATGACGACTTTTTCGTTTGAAGGCAAGAGGACCGTGTTGACTTGGCCAACTTCGCGCATGTATCTGGTTTCTGGCACGAAGAAAAGGATCGTTAAGAAATTTAATCCTGTAAAGATTGCAGATATCCATTTCTGCCATCGCCAGGACAAATTGGAAACAATGAAGCCACAAATCAGGGGACCAAAGGTATTTCCGCCTGCTATAGCGTTCCTGGTGCATGTCAGACCTTTTTGAGACCATCCAAGGACAGGAAGAACGTGCTTACATGTATATTCCCATCTTGCTACCCCGCTCATGCAAAAAGTATAGATCCTAGACGGCATATGGGTTAGAGGCAAAACAAGAGCATGCATCGGTGCGTAAGACAAGACGAGAAACCCACATTCACTGTAGCCGCACCCAACGCCTCGGTTGAAGACCCGGCAAATGCTGCGATGATGTTGCTGCATAGCACGCTTTCGAATGAGGTTGCAACAGCACCCCACACATAACAGAGACAAAGCAAGCCACTTGCTAGAACAAAGACTGGTCGTTTACCAAAGTAATTGGCCATTGGCACCCAGAAGAAATTAAAAGCGCCAAGGACCAAGATTGGGTAGGTAAGCAAGTGCGAGGTTTCGTCCATTGTCTTGTTGAACTCAATGGACATGATGTAAAACGCTGGCGCTATGCCACCGATACCGAAATTGGTCAGAAATGTAAATGCGCACACTGATGCGAATGCAACATGTTTCTTCGACAGCGGCCAACGCAGAGGATCATTTGGGTCTGTTGGAGAGGGCTGTGGGTACAAGAGTATGTTTGATGAAGGCACTTCGCTAGTGGCTACGATAATTGTCAATCCCCACGTCGAAGTTGTTGGGACATCAACCTACTCTGCTGTAACAACACCGTACCGTCCGTCTGATCCAGGTCCCTCAGCCGCGTGAAGCGCATGTTTGTGAAGCGTTTGCTACCACGCTTTCCGAATTAGTTCGGATAAGAAGAAGATACCCGAGACCGAAAGGAGTAATTTGAGTAAATTTAGCTCTCTGTCCTCTCTGCTATTAGTGACATGGAAAACGATCTTGGAGTACGCAAGCATGGTGAGCTATGGCCAGACGCAGGACTATATAATGTTTTGGCCTTATCAACTCAGCGCCCCGTGGTTCGCAAGACGCATCTCACTTTCTCCAAGACTCTAGCAAGTTGCGTGTCGATATGCTTAGTGTTTTTGTTTCGGTTCGTGTGGTTGGCTGGATAATGGCGTACAGCTTGCAGCATGCGTGAGTGTCGGGGGGTGCGGGGCCGGTTGCCAATCCCGTACTTGTTGTCGATCGACGGCTAGTCTAGGATGATGGGTGCCAGTGCAGAGTACATTCCACGGTTGTTCGTCAAAAGCAACTCTGGATGCAATTCCAAACACAAAAGGGGTAGGAAGAGGGTCATGGGAAATGTAGCCTCGAAACCTGGTCGCCAGCTATTGTGTACGGATGCATAGGCCTCACAACGTCCTGGGAGCGATGCCATCACTGTCAACAGTCGAAGTCGCGCAAGCCCGTCCGTGGCATGTTTGACTGATTTTCACCATCAGACCATCTGTGCTCTGCTTGTGGCGTCCAGAGGCGCAGTTCATCGCTGTATGAGATTGGAAACTTGCTCTGTCAAAGACAACGAGGAGACGAGTCTTTATCGTTATGGTGAAAGCGCCAGCACGACGCAGTCATGCTCAGTCATGCTCAGTACCTGTAAACAGGCGATATGCGACAAGTCACCTGCATATCCCAGCCGCCAGAGTTATTACTGCATGGTTGCGTGCCATCCCGTCCCAGTTCGGTAAGTTGCTGGGCTCACTAGCGTCAATGCCGCGGAACTTCTACGTTCCAACACTGACCCTTCATCTCTTTCCCCCGACTAGCTCATTAACTGCCAGAACTGCAGCCCAGAAGACCGATCAAACATCTACGTTACTATCATTCAACAACCGCCAGTTGAGGTGGCGTTCGTACTGCGGCCGGTGCTGAGACGATCTGAAATCTCTCCACGGATAACACCATGTGCAACGTCGGGCGCAGTCCTGAACATTGCGTCTGTTGCACAAGGTGTCGGGTCGGCGACCGGACTTCCTAATGTTCACAGTAGCCGGCCCTGCTGTGGAGATGCTGGCGTTTGTATCTGTCGCAATCCCTGCTTTTTCGTCACTTCCAAAGCTCACTGTCAATCTGCAGTATACGGGCTTTGTTCCTGACGACTAGAGAACTTCCTCGACAGCCAAGAATAACGAATAGTCACACCTTTATAATGTTGTGGCACAACTACCAGACCCATTCCGATGCTCCAGGTGTACAGCCGTAGCAGTACAAAGGGGTTTGAACAACAATGACCCTCGCCGGTAGTCGAATTGAGCAAATCTTATGCCGCCCTTCTGGTTTCCCAGGACATCCAACAGGGCGGCCACCGCGGCGGCTAACGTGCGCTGCAAATCATGCTGCACAGCGGACATGTAGTCAGATCCTAATAGTGTTTCTCGACATATGTCATGGTGCAAGAGGCATGTTGACAAGACAGTGCGCCTTAGTTGTGCTTTTTTCTTGCCCCGAATCCTGCTACATTGGGCCACAAATGACGCCTTGGGTTCCTTTACGGGGCGCAAACTGGACATGGCACATCGCATCTTGCCCTGAGTGACCAAAGACACCTCGATACATCACGGGCGCTACGTATTCATCGAGGGAACATCAATAGAGCACAGCACTAACCGAGTTGTGGGGGCGGTACAGGGTAACACCTTCTACGATTTGTCCCTAGACTATTCTCGAGGCTCCCAATTTCCGGGATTGGCTGGTATTGTGGCTTGTTTTGGTGGGACCATTCTACTTGATAAACAAGGTGTCTCACCTCTTGGCTCCAGCATATTGAACATGTGCAACCATTTCTTGTGCGCAGAACCGAGTCTCTTGTTAAGGATCTTCTGCACTGATAGGTTCCCGCCTATCCCTCTCGCCCTACTGCCTACCATCATCTTACCTCTCTCTTTTGTGTCTGATTATATCACAAGAAATGGACGCCTCAACAATGCCAAAGGATGCGCCACAGCAGTCCCAGCCTACACCAGGAGCAGCGTCGCCTCCGAAGAGCCCTCGGTCATCCTGTTCACCATCCAAGACAGCCGAGTTATGGGACGGCTATGAAAGACTCGCTGTTGAAAAGGCAAAAGAAAGAGACGAGCTGATGCATGAAACGCATGAACGGAACGACTGCTCAACTTCACGAACAAGTTTTGATTTTAGGTTTAAGCGGGCGCAAACTACGATTCCATCTACTACAACGCCTGGTTGCAAATCTTGCGGGCGTCCCATCATATACGCCTCTGGTATGTGCGAAGGTTGCTTCAAACGCACTGTGGTTTCACCTGGTAATGAAGAGATTGTAACAACTCTCGGTGTTGCTGGACACAACATGGCCGTTTCAGGCCTTTGCCAGATTCCTTCAAGAGAGGAAATCATCACACCAACATACGCCTCACCCAAGCGCGCATCGTTCTGTCCACTACCAGGACACCTGACCGACGCCTCGACACGCACCTCGTCCACACAGGCAGGATCTGTGGGCCGTAGAAAGAAATCGCCCAGCGAACCTACGCAGCCAAGTCTCCAACTACAAATCACACCATCAACGTATACCTCGCGCTCGCAGGCCAACTCACCTCCGATGACACCAACATCACCACCAAGCACCGCGCACTCGGTGAGCTCGATGCGGCGGTCAAGTCTAGCCAACGTGACTATGCTGCCCAAGCTTCGCTATCCGCATTCACGCAACGATAGCGGCACCCCGTCTGAGTTCAGCACGCTCTACCAAACCGTGTCGACGACGACGACGCCACCAGCCAGTCTGCACCGGTTCGGGTACCCGCTGCAAAACACGACGAGCGCATGGGACGACTGGGACAGCGACGAGGGAGAAGAACAAGGCGAAGAAGAAGAGCGCCCAGGCCTATCGTCGTGGATGGGACGCCGCAAGATACGGAGCCGCAATGGTGGCGGAGCCGGTGGTGTCGGTGGTGGTGGCGGCGGCGCAAAAACCAGTATGGATCAGTGCGACAGCGCTGGCGAGGAGGCCCGGGAGAGGATGACGATGGCGCGCAAGAGTAGAGATGAGCGCGTGGAGCAGACAAGGGTTGAGTCTGTGGGAGGGACGAGTGTGCGTGTTGAGCGGCTTGTTGAACCGAGTCGAGATGGCAAGGTGAAGAAGCCGAGTGGGTTTGTGAGGGCGTTGAGTTGCGGATGTGGTACTGTTGAGTGAGGAGCTCTCTCTTTTTTTTCTTATCTTTCTCTCTCTCTCTCTCTTTCTCTCTTTCCTTCTTTTATCTTCTTCTTCTCCTTTTCTTTTGTTACACACGATTACTTTTACCGTTCTTCGGGCTTTTTTTTTCTTCCCTTTGTCTTGGGTAGGGGGTGGAGGGGTGGAGGCTACTTCTTTTTATTTTCCTATGTCATCGGCGTTCGGAGGATACAAGGTATGGGAGGAACAACTCTTCTTGGATATATACCCTCATTGTGTAGTGGTGTGTGTGTGTGTTGGAAGGAGTACACGTAGAGTGGTGTTTTTCTTTCTTTCTCTTAACCCCAGGCTTGGGGAAGTGTGGGTCATTTTGTATTACTATTATTACCTTTATTATTGTCGATGTTATTACCTATACATACTTCTATTATTACGCTAGGAGGGCTTGTATACCCCGGGGGGAGGGAGGGGGGTTCAGTTTACTTGGTAGAAATATCATGTGATTAAAATGCCTAAACAAGGTAAACCCCAGGTGTTCATTCAGCAGGACGAAGGGCTGAAGGGAAGGGGGGGGGGGAGGGGACGCGTGGATTATCATTTGCCTTTGGCGGCGATGGACAAAAAAGCACGGATGTCCAATAGGTAAGTAAGTAATATGCACCCCTGAACTTTACTTGTGTATGCAACCGTTCCCCCCTCAGTCTCAAGCGTCTTTAGAGTTTACCGCCTCGCCGAACTATGCACACACACACACACACACGCACTCACAGATACTCACGTGTGAATGGGTTTTACCTGCCCCCTTTCTTTTTTTTCCCTTTCGTATATCACCAACACGAGTCGTCGGGTCGGGGGCTTGGTTTATTCACCCTTTTTCCCTTTTGCTACTATGCATGTATGTGTGTGTGTGCATATCACATATCGGGAGAAAAAAAAAGAATACGATCTGCGATTGTCGTGACCAATAGGTTACAGCGGGTATGCAAGCATCCACCCATCCACCGGCAATCGATGTGGGTAGTTTGTACACCAAGAAGAGGGGGGGGGGGGAAATCAAACTCTCTTTTCCTCCTCCTCCTCATCATCATTAGTATTATTCTTATAATTATTATTATTGTTATTATCATCACGAGATCAATATTTACCAAGGAACGCCGCAGAAAAAAAGGGGATCTACACTGCGGCTGAGCGAGCGACAAGAATAAAATAAAAAAGAGTTGCCGCGCAGTGCCGAAAGTAGTACCAAGTAGGGGAGGACGAGCCAGCGAACATGTGTGGAAAGCGAGGGCGGAAGAGAGGAAGAGAGAGAGAGAGAGGTGGCTCCACCAGAGAGTGGGAATAATAATTTAGCTTCTCGTATTTGCCGAATGTGTTACTAAGTAGGAGGCAGAATCGGGGAATGGGGAGGGAACAAGTGTTCGTGGCCTTTTTTTATTATTCACAGAATCATTTTTTTGTTGATTTTTCTTCGAGTTTTGGGTTTGATTTGATTGTTTGGTGGCGCAGCTCAGCTAACGCGAACAAGCTTTTTTTCGCGGGGGAGGGGAGGGGGAGGCGCAATCGGCTGTTGTTGTTGTTGGATTGTGGTGGCTGGACGCAGATGGGGGATAGTGAGAGGCGGGTCGGGCGTGGCTTGAAGGAAGAAGTGCTTATACAGGGGACGCGCGGGCGGGGGTGTCAAACGCCTAAAATGCCTTGAGGTGTTTAAAAAAAGGGCTGGTGTAAGCGGGATTTCTTGGTGGACGGGTGGTCGGCGGCGGGCCGATGGCAGGGTGAGTGGCTGGTAGAGTTTGGTAAGGTGAGGAAGAGGGCACGGGGCAGGTGTGCGTAGTTTTGTACTAAGTACATGTGTAAGTAGCGCAGGACAGGACAGGACAGGAGAGGCAGAGAGAGAGAGAGAGAGAGAGAGAGAAAGAGGAGCAAGAGTATTTTGTCAGGCGGGCATCAGGCGACTAGTACCTAGACAGGAAGTGGGTGAAAGCACGAAGCCAAGGAAAGAAGGACGGGGAGAGGGCCTGCAGGGCGCGATGGAAGCGTCACAGAAGCATCTCGTCGGGCTTTCTGGGGGCATCGGCCAAATTTCCATGTGTTGTTGCGGGTATGCGGCCTGGATGGAAATAACCAAAGGGCTGGACAGATCAAACAGCTGTGGGGCTGGACAGGCAGCCAGACTTGGCAAGGCGTGTATTGTTTGCATGTTGGAATTTGCGGCCCCAAGGCCAATTTCCCAGGTACGAAGTTTCACCTGATGCAACTTGTGAGGCTGCCAGGCTTTGCATCATAGTGCTGACACGATCGACCGACGGGCGAAGGTGGTGCATGTCACTAGGCTTATAGCAACCAACTAAGTATATGCGGGAGGAGACTATTGTATTTTGTTGCGCTCAGGCCACTAGTCGGAAAGCATCGTCGTGGTTCATGCTGGAATCCGGCAATTGGCGGAGCTGAAGTGTAGGGACAGCGCAGCAGGACAGCCAGCACACGACAGGACAGCGCATGGCCAGATTGCAAGTGCTACTACTACCACTACTACTCACTTGGCTTGCTCCCGGGCAGTGGCAGTGGATGTCGGCGCCGAAGCAAAGGGAATTGTTGTTACGTGAGTGACAATGCGAAGAGGAGAGGCAGAAAGTCTTGGAGGCTTGGAGTTGGTCGCAGGTGTCTGGTCAGGGGCAGGATGTCGGCGCTAGTCCCAAAGGAGAAGGGGCAGTGGCAAGGCGGGCCATGTGATTGGCCCGGGGCGCAATCTCTGCAGTTGCATTTTGCATGCGGGAGAAGCTTAGCTAGGAAGCGAAAGGCTTGAGTGCAGCCGACCGGCTTGGTGACAGCGCACCGCCGTTGCAGCCGAACAGACAGCCTCGCCCGCTCAAAGGAGGATTGCGGTTGTTGCGGTTGTTGTTGTTTTTATTGTTGCTATTGTTGTACACACAACCCAGTCGCGTACAATGTCCATGTCACCTCTCGTACGACGGAAAAGGACAAGCTGCTTACCCTTCCCCCACACGAGGGTCGTCTGCCCGGCCCAGCAGCTGCCGCTTTCCGTCGCTGTGGGCGTCGTCAGCCAATCCCTGCGCCCAGAAATAGAAAGCCCACACGCCCACCCCCGGCCATGATCCAACCACGACGCGGGCCCCTTAAGGCTGCACGGCAACCTGCCCTCGATACCGTCATTGGCCCGCGCCTCCAGATGGCCGGTCCTGTCTGTCCTTGCCCGACCGGCCTTCACTCGCCGCCCAGCCCATGACTAACCTAGCTCACCTGTCCTCGTATATCCCGTTTCCTCCACAGCTACTTGAGCCCTCGCCCGCCCGCCTACAATCCCCTCCACCTCGTCCTTCGTTTGTCAACCACACTCGTTCCCCCAGGACAGCTGTCACTCGTTTCCAGCGTCCACCCCCCCGACCGCATCCTACCAGTCCTGGTATCATTATCCCTCTTAACAATAATTACTAATTCTTCTGGACTGCTTCGATGTAAGTGCTTTCTTTTATGAGCACCCTCCTTCCCTCCCTCCCCCCGGTACACGAAACATGTTCGTTGCCTGCTCTCGCTGGATTCTGGGCACAGGAACATGTTTGGTATCATCGGGCATTTGTGTTTCATTCCAAACAAGTCATGTGTGTGTGTGTGTGTTGAAGATTGCATGTCTTCTGATCACACACCCACACACATGACCACTACCCTATCCATCTCGAACCACTACAGCACGGCCCCTCACGCAGTGCCTGCGACTCAATGGTTTTTTGCATTGGTCCTTTGTCACCACCGTCTCCATGGCCACCTGATTGCTTTATGTTGCATTGGCTAACGCGCGCTACTCTAGCCTAGTCACAACCATGAGGTCTTCGGTTTACGGCCTTGGCCTGCTCGTTGGTGCGGCCTCGGCCAACATCAACTTCTTCTGGGTCAACCCCACCTGCAACTACACTGACCCCACTGCTCACACCTGCTTGACTGGCCAGCACTGCATAGAGAACAACACGTGAGTCTATCCATCCCCTCCCCATCGACAACCCCCCCCCATCTAATAACGCCTTGCAGTTGTGTTCCAGATGATGCCAGCCCCTACTCCAAGGTTGTATCCCGCTCTACTTTGCTTTTCGCTCCTACCAAGAGGCAAAACAACAAGTACTCCCAGGATGGCAAGTGCGGTCCTCAAAACGGCAATTTGCTCTGCGACCCCAACAGCACAGTCTACACGGGCACTTGCTGCTCCGAGTACGGCTGGTGCGGCAACACCGCAGCCCACTGCTCAAAGGGCTGCCAGTCTGGTTGCGACAATGCCGCCAAACCCTCTACTGCCGCCACCCCTTCCAACTCTGCCGCCCGGGACGACGGCCGCTGTGGAAAGGACTTTGGCGGCGCTACCTGCGATGCCAAGGGCGCTTACGGTGGCTGCTGCTCTGAGTACGGATACTGCGGTAGCACTGACGGTCACTGCCTCAAGGCCAATGGCTGCCAGAATGGCTGCAAGGATGGCACTCCTCAAAACGATCCTAAGCCTACTACCGCCACCGTTACCCGCCCTCCCTCGACCACCACCTCTGGCGAGCCTGTACTAGGAAAGCCAACCACCCCCAGCAACCCCAATGGAATCCCCACTACTGATGGAAGCTGCGGTGCCAAGTTCGGCAACACTGTTTGCGGAAGCTGGGCCCAAGGCAGCTGCTGCAGCATGTACGGCTACTGTGGTAACACAACTGCTCACTGTGGTGAAGGTTGCCAGAGCGGTCCTTGCAACCAAGCTCCTACTGTCCCTGCCCCCGGTGCCAGCCCGGCGCCTGTTGCTGCTAAGCCCGGAAGCATTGCCCTCAAGGGCCGATCCGGTGTCCCTGCTATGCACGCTGGTCTCATGCCCAACGGTCGTGTTGTCTTCCTTGACAAGGTTGAGAACTACACTGAACTCAAGCTTCCCAACGGCCAGTACGCCTACTCCTCCGAGTGGGACCCCGTCACCGGCCAGTTGGTTCCCCTTGCCTACAAGACCAATGCCTTCTGCTCTGGTGGTATCTTCCTTGCTGACGGTCGCTTCGTCTCCCTCGGTGGAAATGCTCCTCTTGACTTCATTGACCCTACTGTTGGTGATGGTTTCAAGGGTATCCGTTACCTCGAGCGCTCCTCCACTGATGCTTCCAAGAACGGAAAGGCCTGGGTCGAGCCTGGTCAGCTTCTCGATACTCCCCGCTGGTACGCCTCCGTCCAGATCATGCCCGACGACTCCATCTTTGTCGCATCTGGCTCCAAGAACGGCCTCGACCCCAGCAAGCCCGAGAACAACAACCCCACCTACGAAATCCTGAACTCCGACGGTACTCCTCGTGGCAAGAGCTACAACATGGAGATTCTGAGCAAGAACCAGCCCTACTACATGTACCCCTTCATGCACTTGTTGAAGGATGGCAACGTTTTCGTCGCCGTCTCCAAGTCCGCTGAGATCTTCAAGGTCGAGACTGGCACCGTTGTCCGCATGATGCCCGACCTCCCCGGTACCTACCGCACTTACCCCAACACTGGTGGATCCGTCATGCTTCCTCTGTCCAGCGCCAACAACTGGAACGCTGATATCATCATCTGCGGTGGTGGTCCTTACCAAGACATTACTGCTCCTGGCGACGCTTCCTGCGGCCGCATCAGGCCTCTTGATGCCAACCCACAGTGGGAGATGGACTCTATGCCTGAGGGCCGTGGTATGGTTGAGGGTACTCTCCTTCCCGACGGTACCGTCGTCTGGGTCAACGGTGCTCAAGAGGGTGCCCAGGGTTTCGGTGTTGCTCGCGATCCTGCTCTTGAGGTCCTTCTCTATGACCCCAACCAGCCCAAGGGCAAGCGCTTCACCACCGGTCCCAAGTCCACCATTGCTCGTCTCTACCACAGTGTTGCCCTTCTCCTCCTTGACGGTACTCTGCTCATCTCCGGCTCCAACCCCGTTGAGCAGCCCATCCTCAAGCCTGACGCTAAGAACCCTTACGTCACCGAGTTCCGCAACGAGATCTACACTCCTCCTTACCTCCAGGGCAACCCTACCCGTCCTTCCAACGTCCAGATCTCCAGCAAGAACCTCAAGGTCAACACTACCTTCAACATCAAGTTCACTGCTCCCGCCAACGCCAAGGCAGTCAAGGTCACCCTCTACTACGGTGGATTCGTTACCCACTCTCTCCACATGGGTCACCGCATGGCCTTCCTCGACACCACCGGCTTCAAGGCCGGCGCCACTGCCCAGAGCATCACCGTCACCATGCCTCCCAACAAGGCCATTGCTCCTGCTGGTCCTTATGTCATCTACGTCCTTGTCGATGGCGTCCCTGCCATGGGCCAGTTCGTCCAGGTCTCATAAGTTGGTGATGACTGAACTAAGGGTGTGGTGTGTGTTTCTCTTTACTCCTTCTTGTAAATGTAGAGGAAAGGGGGTGGACAAGAAGAGATGGAAATCTATGAGCAAAATGTCGTATTGTACCAGGTCTTGGATGCTTTGAGGATTATCCCATATATATGCGCCCCTCGCCTCATTTTTTTTTAATTCTTCTCTCTTCTTTTGCACAGCCCAACAAGATGTCTTCTTTTGGGAGTGCGCAGATTAGAATTTCCATAGAGGCATGATTGTTCCGCTTTGCAAATAAGCATGACAATGACAATGATGTCGAAGATTGAAGAAACAAATGAAATTTGATAAAGTAACTTGACTTGTTGAAGTATGTGATTGATTTTTTGAAAGCTGTGTTTATGATTGAGAGTGGTGATTATGCAACATCTGTGTCCCATCTCTCCTCCTCCCCTTTTGCCATTCATCCATCCATCCCGTGCTACATTCTTCCTCTTCTCAACTACATCATCTCCAAACACGAATATCATTGTATAAACAAGACATTACGTTTCCCTAAAAAGAAAAGAGAAGAGAGAAGTAGAAGTAGAGAGAAAAAAAAGTCCCATTTTGAATCCATTTCTCGCAAATGCAAATCAAGCCATGTATCAACATGCCATCCCGTTCACGCCCAAACACCTCCATAGTAGCTGTCCCTTTTCTTCTCTCCCGAAAAAAAAGAGAAAAGAGAGGAACGATGACAACAAGGGCAATGAATATCCAGCTCACTCACTCTTGGTTCCCCACCTGAATCGGCATAACCCTCCCGGAATCCACAATAATCTGCGCATCCAGCTTCAAATCCAAATCCCCATACTCGAGCCTCTTCCATGTCACAATACGCGCTTGATTCGTATCAATCTCGAAAACGCGGAGCCGGCGATGGAAATGGTTGTAGCCGCCATAGCCCCCAAACCCGCTGCCACCGGCATAGCACATCCAGATTTGGGGTTCGCTAGTGCTGGGGTCCTTGGCGAGCGAGCAGTAGTCGTTTACGTGGTCGTGGCCGCACGAGACGGATTTGATGTTGAATTCGACGAGCGCGTCTTTGAAGTGCGTGTTGAAGGCGGGCGCGGTAATGGGTTCGGTCCAGTTGCCTACACGATCATTATCGCGGTCGCCGTATTCGGGGAGGGGGATGTGGATGAAGGCCATGTCGAGGTGCTTGTGCGTGTAGTGGCGGTGGGCTTCTTTGAGACTTTCGGCCGTGGTTTTGAACCATTCGATTTGGTTGGGCTTGATCCAGTCGTAGCCACGGTAGTGGGTTTCGTCGGGTGAGTACGAGTGTGTGTCGAGGAACCAGAGGGTTAGGGCTGAGTGCTTGCTGCTATGCGCTTGGATCTCAACAAAGTAGTTGCCGACGCCGTCAATCGTGTTGGTACCTGCTTCGCTGACGGAGTAGGGTAGAGATTCGTAGAGATCCATTTGTGCGTGGCGCGAGAGGGTGCCTTCATCGTCGTGGTTACCGAAGATGGCGGCGTAGGGTATCTTGCGCTCAGCAAGGGGATCCACAATCTTGAACATGGCCTGCAGCAGTGTCAGTATCACGCATGATGAGTATAGTAGGGAGCTTTTCTCACGCTTTGAACATCTGGAGCCGTGTCTCCGTTGATCTGGTCGCCGGACAAGACAACCATGTCAGGCTTCTCGTCGTCGAGCACTCTCTCGACAAACTCGATTGTTCTAGGATCAGCATCGCAGTGTCCGCCATTTGCGCCTTTGGGCTCTTCGTCCCTACACTTGCCGAGACCAGTGCTGAGATGCAAGTCGGATATCTGCATAATCTTGAATTTGCCATCCTTTCTAATCTTTGGTATCGGCTTCTCAAGCTTGACGGCTCGACCGCGCCGTATGGTGAGGCGCGGCTCTGCGCTATCCTTGCTGCTGTCCAAGTGCAGAGGACCATTCTTGACCAAGGCCCAGCCAGGCCGAGGCTCTACGGCATCGTCGCCAAACAGGATGTCGACGGCTGTTACGGCCTGTTTGGAGTCGCTGGCATGGCGCTTTAGCGATTTCTTGATCCAGACACCTGCCGGTCTCGACTCCCATTTTTCAGATGCTTGCGCCTTTTCGCCAATAGAAGGGTCGAGCTTGCCTGTGCGGACATCGATTATGACCTTGTCTTCGGCGCCTAGCTCCTCTTCCCTCTTCCGCTTAACGTGTACATATGCCCTGTTAACCCAACCCTTATTGAGGTAGAGATCCTTTTCTATGCGGTGCCATATCTTTTGGTCGAGCATACACTTGGACAGTGGGTTGATTGTCGAGCAGGTCTGCACGGTGATATCGGTGATGGCGAGGCCATCGTGGTGGAGGGGCAGGTGGCTGTGAACGGACTGGGGGAGGACTCGGTAGCGGTTGTCGAGGAAGAAGACGGTAAGGGAAAGGAGGATGGTGAGGGCAACGAGCTGGATGCCCGTGCGAACCTATGGTGGTGAGCAGGTAGCAAAGTGGCGCGGAGTTGGTGTACTTACTATTCGGCGCGTCATGGTGGAGGCCGTCGAGGGTGCGAGTGAAGGGTCATGAAGCCAGAGATGTGTCTAGGAGAGGGTTGCTTGGCAGCAGGTGGGACTCATGTCCATGGTACAGCGCCTTATTCGGATATTTCGAACCACAAATATAGGAGGAGGAGCGCATGCGCAGGCGAACAAGTTGGGTGAGGCGATGTGTTGGTGGGTGAGAGTGGGATGCGGGCAACAGTGCTTGGCTCTAGGCTGCTGGGATGCAGTCTCGGGATGGACAATGGCATGACAGGGGTGGGCAAGACTGGCGATACGTACACGAATAATTCTTGGTGGAATAACTCCAGCAAACAAATCATCTCAGACCAAAATACACATGTAATACATTTCTGTACGATGCACCAAAGCTAAGCAAGCATCTTCCTAGTCACATGTGCTGGGCGCCACTGAATTCATGTCTCGCTTGGTAGTAGTAAGTAGTGGTATTGCGGAGAAGACCTCACCTCCGCGCCGCATCTGCACCTTTCTTCTTTCACAAAGCCATGCGGCATTCCCCCCTCCACCTCCTGCAACGTCTTCCCTTGAAAACGCCTGCTCGCTACTTCACAAGTAGCTCTGGCTTGCGTCGCACGTTCAAAGGCAAGACCTCTGGCCACTTGGATCCGACGCCGCTCACAATTGCGCAGAAGGCGACCTGGTGCTTCTGCGCGAGAAAAAGGATACCCATGATGGCCGTCTTGTCAAGCTACAAGCCTCAAAATCTACGGGTACGCATTTGGGCGTCGTCCAGCATGCCGACATAATTGGCAGGCAGCCGCGCCAAATAGTCCAATCCAACAAAGGCGCCTCATACCGCATCCATGATCCTACCTTGGCCGAATATGTCAGGCTTACACCCCGTCTTGTCACTCCGGTGTGTGCCCCTCACTCTAAACATCCCGCCCTGTTTCTCCGATGCCAATGCGCCTAGATCTACCCCTCCGATGCCAATCTCATCATCTCGCTGTTCGACATCAACGTAGACAGGCCCTCTGCTGGCTTGAGCACAGATCCGCCACTTGAAATACTCGAAGCTGGTACTGGCCATGGGGCCTTGACCCTCCATCTTTCGCGAGCCATACATGCCGCAAATCCCCCAATTCCGAGAGCGCCCGCTCATAGTGGCAGCGAAGACGGCCCAGAAGACGCCGTCTATCTCGGCGAGTCTGTAAGCGATCTACAGCACTCGTACTTGGAGTCGTGGAAGCAAAGTCGGCGCGCCATTCTACATACGCTTGATATATCGCCCAAGTACTCTCAGCACGCAAAGAAGATTGTTGAAGGCTTCCGCCACGGCATGTATGCGGCAAACGTCGACTTTCACGTTGGAGACGTGTCCGACTGGATCTCCAAGCAGAGAAGGACGAGAAGAACTCAACAGCCCTTCCTGAGCCATGTCTTTCTTGACCTTCCTAATCCAACTCATCACCTCCCGAACGTAGCTCCTGTCCTGCACGTCAACGGTCTACTCGCCGTCTTCAATCCCAGCATAACCCAGGTTGCCGAGTGTGTCGAAGCAATCCGCGAGCAGAAGTTGCCATATTTGCTCGAACAAGTCGTCGAGCTTGGTGCAGGGACAATACGCGAATGGGATGTCCGCGCCGTCAAGCCAAGAGCAACTCTACAAAAGTCAAGCGCAGAGCAGACTTCAGCCCCATCAGGCAATAGAAGTCAAGACTCGGAAACTGAGCAAGCCTCCAGAGATGGCGAGCTCGAAGCAGCTTTGAATAAGCAGAAAGAAGAAGAAGAAGAAAAATGGGCCATGGTGTGTCGTCCCAAAGCCGGTCAGCAAGTCATCGGAGGTGGCTTCCTAGGCCTATGGCGCCGCATGGAACAGTCTACTTGAAACAACCGCATTACAGCCAAACTTTAGGCTATTGTATGCCATGAAACATTTAAACCTCTCAAAAAAATAATTACAAAAATCACTACATGTAAACAAATATCTCACTACTACCAAAAAAGGAATATTTCAAAAATGCTCCGTCTGCCAAAACCCCATATTGGTCGGCGCCCCTTGACCCAAAAACGTCTCATCAAACCCAAACCCATACGACCCAATCAAGTCATACATGTTGTACTCATTCACCGGATCAGCACTAACCTCGTGGCTCTGCGTAGCCGCCTTGACCGGATCGAAAATCTGCGACGTAGCCGGCGACGGCGCGGTAAAATTATGCGACGGATTCGCCGACGGCGTGCCTGCCGCTACATCGATCCTCTTCAGTAAATCATTGATACCCTGCACAATGTGCCGAGTAATATGTTTCTTATTCAGGGTATCCGCTACTTTCGCTAGAAAGGAGGCGGAGCGGCGGGACAGCGAGAGGACTTGATTGATGTTGAAATTCAAGCCGAGACCAAGGGGTTCGGTAGCCCATTCGGGCGACTGAGCTTGTGCGACGCCGCCCCAGGTTTTTGCGATTTTAAGTAAAAAGGTGGCGCTGAAGGCGAGCATGGTGTGGGTAAAGATGGGAACGGCGGTCATGGCGCGGCGGAGGTCGGGTTCTTCGAAGATGAGGGTTAGGGTGCTGGTTGCGGCAGTGATGGCGATATTGGCGGCTTCGCGACGGTCGTAGGAGAGGGACTCGGAGGTTGTGGCGTTGGGAGGGGGAAGGGCGCGGAGGGCGAGGGAGTTTAGTTGGAAGCGGGCGAAGTGGTAGTATAGGACTACGCCTTTTGAGGGGTATGAGCCTATGGCGGGGCTGTCTGCAGATTTTGCTTGCCATGCTAGGCGCCATTGTTCAATGGCGAAGTTGAAGAGGCGGAGTTGCTGGAAGTCGGGTTCTGTAAGGGGTTGCTCTGGGTCGCTGCCATAGACGACGTAGGCTTCGGTCAGGATCTTGAAGAGCGTGACTTGGGCTCCGAGTCGAATATCGCCAGGAGTGGTCTTGGGGCTGTCGAGGAACCGCTCAATATTTTTGACTGCGACATCGTCGTGCACCATTGACGGGCGTCCATACGCGATACTGAATTGGTGGTCGCACACGTACAGTGCAAGCCACAGCCTCACGTTATCCCGCTGATCCTCGTGGCCCCGCATAAGCTTCTGGTAAGTCAAATGCAGATTCATTTCTACCGCATTCCTAATTGCGAGTCCGGCGAGTTTCCAGCTTAGGTTTGGGACGTAGAAAGCCGCAAGCGCCAAGGCACGTATGTCATCGAGATTCTGGGGCCGCGCGAGGGTAGTACTGTAGACCAGCGATACAAAGATGCCGTAGCACTTTTGCAGCGCCTCGTCCTGGCCCGGCGTGTGTAGCGCCGATATCGTCAGGACAGCTGCTGTTAGCAGCGTTGAGTGGCGCCGCACTGCACTTAGTGAATCGTATGGAAACAGCACGCCAGCCCATAGATACAACCGCATGTCTTGCATGTATCGCTGGAACAGCTCTTCAGCTTCCCGCAGGGATACGACGCCTTGAGCTATAAAGTCCTCGTCCACAGAGTTGGAGTTGGGCTTCCACCGTGCGCTACTCCGAAGGTTCCGGATCCGCGTCAGGTCGTACAGACTTCTCATGGGCGCCGTCACTAAGCCAGATTCTTCGCCAGAGTCGCGTTCGACAGAGTTGTCACGCGTCATATCCATCAGAGGCGGAACCAACAGCGTAGTGTGGCCACTCTCTGATATGACATTAGTCGGCGTGACAGTCACATTCTGTCCCGATGGCGGCTGAGGCGATTCTGCTGGCGGGCTATCCAGGCCTGGGAGTTTATTGTGCGCGAGCAGACGTTGTACTGCTGCGCGCATGCGTGCCATTTCAGCAGACGCTTTTGCTTTCCAACTGCGAAACAACTGATTAGTTTTCCTGGTCTCTTCAAATGCACCTCATGTAGAGTTTCTTTCTGGGTGTATTTACGCAGCATCTTCGTCGAGAATGCGCTGGTTCATGTTGTACGGCACGCATTCTGTGCCGCTTCTCAGACACTTTGCGCATTTTGTCTCATTGTCCACTGGCTCGCATTTGATCTTGTGTCTCTTGCACTCTGCACCTGTTGTCCATTGTAAGTAAATAATAGAGCTAGGGGCAGCCGACTTGATGTGTGTGTATGCGTGAGTCGTCGGGGGACTCCTTTCTACTCACAAGCTCTAATCCTCGGAGTGCGTGGAGCAGGCCGACGCCCATCTTCATGGTCCGCATCGTCGCTTGGACGCTTCAGTGGAGACATTTCCATGCCATCGGGTCCCCTCGCTCGTGAAATAGTTTCGGAAACCGTTGGCGGACTTATGTCTCGATGCGGCATGCAAATCACACAAAAAAAGGTGCTTTAAGGCGTCATGTTTCCGTCTCGTGACTTTGCTGGAATTTGGTAGCGGGAGGTGTGGATGTCACCGGGGCGGAAGCTAGCCCCACACTACCAACCATCGTCACGCTTTGCCTGTCTGGGCAAATTGGGGGGGTTGCCGTAACAAAAGTCAGCAACAATCTGGGGAGGCTGATATCTGTTTGTTTTTTTGCGTTAGGAAAATTCGCTGTCCCATTATCACTCCCAGTAGTCATTGTCGATACTTGTGGGAGGGGCGACTAGAATGCTGCAGATATACGAGATCTTGCTGTAGATATACGTACCACTCGTCTATCTGGCGTTTCAAGCGGCTTAGTTAGCAATATAGTAGGCATTACTAAGTACGACTCTTGGCCTTACTTACAAGCCGGTGGTATTTGCCGCGCTTCCTCTGAATTCACATTGCAAATCTCTAATTTTAGGATAATGTTTGTTCGGATCTCTTCGGTTCCTGCCCCGACTTGATGCATCGCAGCTCACATACCAATCCTACTGTTGTAGTTTCCCCCATGCCCTTTTGGGGGTTTGGGATAGTACAATCTACGTATGCCAAGTTGAATACAAAGCTAGTAAAGAAATATACATGCGTCTAGCCGAGCGATTGAAAATTGTCCCCTGCCTATCAACTGAACGACGATGAGATCTTCTATATCTTACGTGATGATGGGTACTACATTGGTATGTAGACTCTTGTACGACTGCGGCTTGAGCTGGACCTCAGAAGTAAAGGATAGAAATTGCTAAGATGCAAATGAATGCTGATCTCTCCACAATGTAATTATTTTGTAGGACGCTAAGCTGCTCTTGTGGTGCAGTTCTAACGTTCTGGCCTCTACTACTACAGGCTAAAATCAATTGTTGCCCTGCTCCGCCAACCCCACACGGCTTCCCTCGAACGGTACGATATCCACACATAGATTTCAGACTGGTTGTCTGCAGTTGTCGCTATTGAAATTATGTTAAGAAACAAAAAAAAATATAGTGTCTCAACGGAGCTTTCTGAATGGTTTCAGAATTACTTCAGCTGTCTCTACGTTGATGTAGATAACGAACAGGAGATTTATGTTCAAACCAGCGCCACAGTACTGCAGCTTCTCACACCATGTACCTTTCAATATGTGGTGTGCCAAGCTGCCAATATTTTCAAGCGGGTAGTCTCTTATCGGAAGGTTGCATTGGACAACCAGAGAATCAGTCAGCGCCTGCATTAATGCATGCTCACTGCTTCTCGGATCTGCTCCTCCTACAGCGACGACTGCCTTGATTGGATAGCAACCACCGCTAGCTGTGGCGAACTAGTTCCATCGTGGAGGAATTGACGGTTGGGATCGACGTTTGTATGCTGTCTAATTAAGTTATGCTGTCTTTCGACCTGCTACCGTTTTCTTCTTGCGATCCCTGCGCAAGGCTGCATCTCTCGCTTCGCCGTTTTGCCTTCGTTCGGCAATGCTATGGTAGACTAAAGGACTTGCCAAACCCTAGAGTATTGGTGCATGTTTCACGAGTTTGCCTGCAATGGAAATCCTTTGAGCACATCATTCCCGATCGGCTAAAAGACACAAATAAAATAGTGAAGTACTCGTTGTTGTTCTCTTACCCATTTCAACCACCATCACATCGTATTCAGATCTCGATCACTTCGCCATGGCACCACCATGCCGGGTAACCATATGCCTTCTATTGGCTTTCTCGCCAGTGGTTACTCTTGCTCAATCTTCCTCATCTCTTGATCTCAAACCAGCAGCCACCTCCGTTCCTGTCACTACATCAGCAGGCGCAGCGCTACAGAAGGCTGAAACTCTTCAGCTTACCGATGCAGTGATCGACCGGCTTGCCTCTGATGAAGCTACAGCTGAATATGCCGAGTACTTCGCATTCGACAACAGTAGTGTTGCCAATCCTGCACACGTTCGACGGGCCGCTTCTGCAGATTGTAAGACTTTTCCTGGAGACGCAACATGGCCTAAGAAAGTCGTCTGGGATGTCTTCAATGCTCTACTCGGCGGAGCATTGATTCCGACCAAGCCAGTTGCAGCATCATGCTACGATTCTACATGGGGAAAGAAAGACCCCGCACGATGTGCAGATGTTTCCACAAACTGGACCAACGCATACTTTCATACAGATGACCCAACTTCTAGTAAGGCGAAGATCATTTCAGACTAGATTTTCAATCTCCGACTGACTTGGTTCGCAATTTGTAGACATGTGGCCTATCTACCAAGGCAGAACTTGCATGCCAAAGAATGATACCACTGGTAAGACCTGCACTCTAGGCGGCTTCCCGGAGTACTCTGTGAAAGTAACAAACGTGGCACAAATCCAACTTGCTGTCAACTTTGCTCGAGCCGCCAATCTTCGCCTCATCATTAAAAACACTGGGCATTGCTATTTAGGAAAGTCGACCGGTGCTGGTGCTCTCAGCTTGTGGATGCACAACATGAACAAGATTGACTTCATCCAAGATTACGAGGGGCCTGGCTATTCGGGACCTGCCTTGAAGCTCTCTGCTGGCGTCCTTGTCAGACAGGTGTACGAGGCTGCGGAAAAGCATGGCGTGACGGTACTGGGGGCTGTATCTTGGGTATGTGGCTACAGCGACGATTTTAGGACAACATACTAAGTATTCTAAGAGTGTCGGTTACGCTGGTGGTATGATCACAGGAGGAGGACAAAATCCGTTGGCTGGCATCTACGGCATGTCGGCTGATCACGTCGTGGCTTTCCAAGTCGTCACTGCCGATGGACGCTTTATTACCGTATCAGAAGAGTCAAACCCTGATCTTTTCTGGGCCCTGAGAGGTGGCGGCGGCGGTACGTTCGCCATTGTAACGTCAGTCATCATTCGAGCACACCCCAAATTGAACGTCGTCGGTTCGAGCTTCTACCTCGATGCTTCTAACAACAGCCTTGAAGCATTCTGGGACGGCATCGAGAAATACTACGAGCTCTTCCTGGACTGGGCCGAGGCAGGTCTCTATTCTTTCTTCATCATGGGCAACACTCCAGCTCCGTTCCTCAGCGCACGATACATCTTCGCCCCAAACCACACTTTGGATTCCTACAATAAAGTCGTCAAGCCTTTCTTCGACTACCTAGATGCCAAGAACATCACACTCACCCAGCCTCACGTCGCCAAAGCACATAGCTCATTCTACTCAGCCTACCAAGCCGCATGGGGAGTAAACGCCTTTCCCATCGGCCGAGACGACTCCATGGCAAGCAACCGAATCATCCCCAAGCGCAACTTCCAAGAGAAATTCAACCAGACGTTTGCACTCATCAAGGAGCACGTATCTGCAGGCAAGCATCTCCTGGGATATCACAAGGCGCCAAAAAAGTACGCAAACACTAATAACGCGGTACATCCGGCGTGGCGTGAGTGCGGCATGTTCATGGTTACTTCGACCAACAAGTCCCTGGATCATTCTACGCCGGAGGCCCTCGCCATCGCCAACAAGGATCTCCAAGAGAACATCTTGCAGCCTTGGCGCGATATCTCGCCTGTGTCTGAGGGCGGCGGTACGTACTTGAATGAGGCGCATGTTGATGAGAAGGACTGGCAAGAATCGTTCTATGGTGGGCATTACCCGAGACTTAGTGAGATTAAGCGGAAGTGGGATCCGAATGATGTGTTTTACGCCACTACTGCTGTGGGGAGTGAGAGGTGGAAAGTAAAGGACGGGGAGCAGGGTGTGCAGACTCAGAATGGGAGGTTGTGTAGGGTTTGATATTACGTAGTGGCGTTTGCCATGAAGAATTCAGTAGTCTTTGGCTTTTCGAGATCATTTCAAGTCTCAGTATTCAGTCAATCGTTACATTCATGCGTCTTCTTTCCTGTTTAGTTTTAAAGGACGAACTCGCTTTCCAGATTATGGTTGCTGGTGACTGCATAACCTTCAAGCACCCTCATCATAGAACTCCCAGTAAGTTGGGATAAGCTACAATCCGAACAATCGGACATGACTTCACACTGTACGCCAACATTCCGTATATCAACCACTTACCTGGACAACTCTTTCAAACCACGCCCATCTCCCTTAATCCCTCGCCACCAACAACCCCCTATCATACAACCCCGTCACAATACTAACCCCCCTCTTCGCATCCCTCGCAAAAGTCGAACTACTACAAAACTCCCCCCCATCATTCTTATACAACGTCCTCACACCCTCCTCCTCCGTCCACTCCGCCGCCCAACTCGACGTCGTACACTCACACGCCTTCCTCTCCTCCTCCCCACCCAACTCATTGCACTTCGCCCGCGCCTTACTCACAACCATAAGGCCCAGCGCAAACGGGTGCCCGGCCATCAGCAACTTCCCCGCAGAATCAACAGCGATATTGTCGACCATGAAGGGGAGCCTGATATGCTTGACGAGCTTCAACTCCACATTTGTTTCGTCAAATGTGTACAGGTAGACTGCGGGTTTCGCAGTCGACGCCACAGCCACGGTTGTCGAGTTGAGCATGGCAATCCCATTCGCAAACGCTACGTGCGCGAGCTTCTTACTCTGCGCGGGCTCGTGCGTGTCGACGTAGACGACGCTGCCGCCGGGGGCAGCAGAAAAAGTCTCGATTTTCGAGAGGAGAGGCGAGGTTAGTGCGCCGATGTAGTGGTCGTTTGTCATGAGCAATTTACCGTTGCCGAGGCTGTGGATCGAGTTTGGGGTGTGGAGCAGGGGGTGCGTGAGCGTCTTGATGTATGTAGCGGAAGCATTTTCGGGGGAGATGCGGAAGAGGTCGAGGGTGTTGCCTGAGTGTCGGGAGTGGTTGATTACGTATAAGGTGGAGGATTGGGCGTCGAATTCGATGCCTAAGGGGTGGAAGTCTGTAGGGTTGGGGTAGGAGATGAGGGTGAGGGGTTTGAGGGCTGCGGAATCGGGAAGGTTGGGCGTCGAGTAGTCGTAGAGCCAGATGTGGGCGTCGTCTTTGTCGCTTGTCTTTGTGCGAGGCGGCGCAAATGTGCCCTGCGGTTACTTTCAAGTCAACTACTATTCGAATCGGTAGTCATTCGAATGTTCTGGCCAGCTCACTCCTTGAGAGATCAACTGCCGGGGACATCCTTTCTCTTACCATGACGGTGTTCCATTGGTCTCGTCCTGGGTTGCAGCTCACGAAAGCAACACCCATCCCCTCCTCGATCAAGACATCTTCGCAATTTCGCATCCGTTGGGCAAACTTTACTTGGTGCTCTTTGAACAGATTAAGGTTCTCGAATTTCCCCGGCCGGTTCGCTAGCATGCCCGAGAACGTAACGCCACGGTCGTAGAGATAAGGCGCTATCACGGCAAGCGCAACGAGGTACTGCGTGGTCGGTTAGTAGCTGTGTCCATCTATCGGCAGCAGGAAGCCCGTACGAGTGACTTGGTCGCCATAACTAAAGTCGTATACTACAAGCCGTGTTGAAATTGCGGTAATGGCTGGGGTTGATTGCGGTGCAAAAGAGCCGAACTTGATTAAAAGATTATTTTGTGCTGACGGGGCCTAAGTAATAACACCTCTGTATTTACTTAGCCCAAGAGAATAACATGTGTTGGTTAACGTCATCGCATGCGGCCGTCAGCAATTAGAAAGTCCGTCAAACACATTCATGCTTCAACTTTTCTCCGCTGCAACGCAAAGGCTGCATCGGTATAAGGTTCGGCGCAAAAATTGCGCCGTACTCCTCTTCTAGACGCCTAGGACCGGTCGATCTGCATCGAACGAGTCCTATGTTGAAATGGCGCGCGTCTACGTGTATTTCCAAGTTGGGGCTAGCGCTTGATTACACGCATCGGCTTAAGATCTGATCTCCCGGTTTTGTTTGGAAACGACTTATCACGATTTGCGTTGCAACACTTGATGCCGCGGTTACAATTAAGGGTGGTTCCGCGAAGTAATCTTTAGTGCTGCAATGTTGGGCAATTAAGACAGGGTTACTATAACACTATTTGAAAAGGTGCTTTGCTTATCGAACCACAATGATCTTGCCTTTGTAGTAAAATATTTTGTTCGCAAATCCACTCACTATCACGGCTGCTGATTGCCTTGCTAGTATTTACTCGTGTGGTTCGTAGATCCTGTAATACCGCAGACAGTGCACTTACGGTGTAATCTCCCAGCAACAACCGAGGAAATGATTCCGCAGCCCCGCAATACTTGGCTTTCACACTATGTGGAGAGAGGCATTTTAAAATACTCATCAACCACAAACTACATATGATCTCATAACCGGGCTACTAATCTATGGCATGTTGAGATCCGGCATCGGGGTGGTGACATGTATCAGAAGTTTGGATTTTGTGATCACTGCGCCGCTTGAAGGATCTGCTTCGTGTTGATTACAGACGTCCCGCCTACCAGGTTGAATAACATGCAGATGAAGTCTGGATTTTGCTTTTTTCGAATCAGGCGATATCGGGGATGCTTGAATTACTATATGGAAAAAGGAATTTGGCAATTGCCAAAGGATGATTGACGGAAAACTTTATCCAGACCTTGTTGACGGTGATTGCAAGTGCTGGGTTACATCGTATACATCATCAAAACGACGCAAGAATGCTATATCTGAAATGGAAAAAGAGATTTGACTCTATGATGGATTGAAGGTGGTAGTTGCGTCTTGGAGTGCTCTTCCTACTCTGTCATAGTCACCCAATTGATAGTCAAAATGATACACAACAAAGCAAGTGAATTTCTCTAGGAATGGTAGCTCAAAGAACAGAATAGGGGCATCACACTAACATATCCTGTATATACAGGTTGACTAATGAGAGGCAAGCAGCGCAAAGCCAGCAGAGGTGACCCTGCAGGATCCGGGTGTAGTGGCACCAATGAACCGAGAAATAGCGCGCATTGCTAACAGCCCCTCACCGGACCCCCCAATCCCGGTAGCGTTAAAGAAGCGGAGACTTATTCGTTCGTAATCGAGTTATTGACCTCAAATTACAACCTTTTTGCAGCGAGGATTCCCTTGTCGAACCATTCTACCAAGCCGTGCACCTTGACGAGACATGGGTATTGAACATCGAGTCGCCATTGTTACAGGGGGTAACAGTGGCATGGGAACGGGAATAGCCCGGGGGCTTGTAAAGAAAGGATGGAAGGTAGCCATTGCGGATATTCAAGAGAACAGGGAGCTTGCTGAAGAACTAGGCGGTGCTGCCAGTTTCCACAAGTGCAATGTGGCAGACTACGATAGGTGTGCATATTTGCAGGTTGACCGACACGAGTGCTGACTGAAGAAGTCAGGCCGAGATGTTCCAACAGGTGTGGGATCGCTTTGGCAGAATAGATGCGTTGTGCGCCAATGCCGGCATCGTTGACAAGAGGCATGTTCTGCTGGAGACGTGCTTCAATCAGTGCTGAACCAGTGTAGCTCAATCTTCATTTTCGAGCACCGCGGATCCGACAAGTAAGGCCTCATTGTGATGTCCGCTCTTTTTCACTAACTGGGAGAGAATCCCACCGAAACCAGATATGCTATGTACCGATGTAGACTACAAAGGCGTCGTGTACGGTACACAGTTAGCGATCCACTTCTTCCGCAAGAACAAAGTAGCCGGCGGTAAAATCATCGCTACGGCCAGTGTTGCTGGGATCGTTCCCCATGAGTCTTTTCCAGAGTATGATGGAGCCAAAGCTGCTGTTGTCAACTTTGTGCGGGCAACGGCACGCATACTGAAAGCCGTGGGTTTCACGAGCAGGCCAGGGTCATGGAGTTTGTACTGACAAACGGCAGAAAGAGAACATCCAGATCAATGCAGTATGCCCTGGTGAATATGATCTCAACATCCTCTCGTCTGAGCAAAATAATTGAAAGTGTCAGGCATTGTGCAAACCGCCATTTTACCGCAGGGTTTGGTTGATGCCGTATCGGCAGAATGGTGGGTATATGTCCTGTATCAGAATGATTGATTGACGGGTCGCAGTTTAACGCCTGTATCCACTGTTGTGAGCGGGGTTGAGAAGTTCCTCGAGGACGACACCTTGTATGGCAGGGTATTGGAGTGTTCAGCAGACAAGCACTTTTTCCTCGAACCGCCCACGCTTGCCAATGGTCACGTGTCTAGAAAAGCTGTTACTGTGTGGGAACCAGCATTCGAGATGTAAGTTCTGTGTTGAAATCCGTTGCCTGGCTGACATGCGACTCAGGTATCATGGTGAGACTTCTGGATTGTCTGATGCAATTCCTTAAAAGAGGGATGCAAATAGGCTTTGATGAGCATACGCGTTCCATTACAAGACGACGAAGATGTTGCACGGGTCTTTGCACAGATGACGAAGATAGGGCTGAAATGCTGCAAGTGAGGGGCGTAGTGAGATTCCAGATGGTCGGTCGATTTGTGATGACAGCGCAGGTACGTAGCAAGGCAAGCAAAGACGTTGTAAGTAAGCTCGGCACGCTTCGGTCCATGTGCCCTGTTGAATATTTATTACTTTTCAACGTGGTTCGGGTCGGCCGGGAATGACTGTGTCAATTTTGTTGTGATGGAGAGCCGAAGGGGTGAGCACTATGAGTTTAACAAGGATGGCAGCCCGAATGCCCTTGACGGATTCGAGAGAGAAGGAAGCGATGGCAGCTTGAATGCAGAAAACCTTGCCGGATCAGGGAACTGAAGGTGGGTGGAAAAGTCTGCCGCGGGTGCATGCTGATAGAAACGGAGGATGACAGACTAGGTGCACACTGCAGCCTTAGCAGCCAGGCCAGGACGAGATGGAATAACGGGTAAGCGTGCTGACGATTAGGCCTCCTGTGGCTGTCTACATGACGAGTTGGAAAGAGTAATGGTGGGCTAGTCTGGTAGCTCAGCTTGATTTTGCAGAGTTGATGGTGGACAGCTGAAGCGAGCACACGGTACGGACTTGGGAAACAGTGGTAGAGATAGGTCGAGCGGACATGACGGCATGGAGCAGAAAGGGGCGTGTGTGCGGAGTGGCTTATTGGCTTGGCGATATGGTGTACATAGAGTGTTGGATGACAGGAAAGGGCAATGGCGAGATCTCTGCTTGGACTGCCGATGGCGAGGCTAGCGCTAAAGCATGCTGTCAATAATAGCGATGGTAATAAGTCGACGTGTTAAGGATTTCGGGTAGAATCCAGGACAGAGTTCGGGCATCTCTTTCCAGCAGCTTCTGCGACATTATTGTAACTGTGGGCCGGGGCGAGAGGCTAAGACTCTGACTGCAAGAGCCGTCGTCCATAGGGGCCGGCAGTGGATGGGGGAGTCGAGTTATGCGCAAGTGGTGGACCAAATACTAAGTTCTATTGCCATGCAAGGGTGAAAGGCCTTGGCGGGCCGTATTGGGTCTCGGCCACGCAAGAATGAAGGCGTCCCGTTTTTCTGGCCAGAACACCGTCCGGGCTGGTTACTGGATATTGCAATGCACTGACCGATAGATCCCCGGCCTATCATAACCGGCTGTCAGCAGTCAAACCCAAAGGTTCCGCATGGCAACGGGACAGATGCGTGGCGCAAGTTAGCAAGTCAGCCATGGGGGGGCGTGGCGTGCAATAATTCCCACTTCCCATGGCAATCATCATAAGGGCTGGCTGCTCCCGTGCCTGACCGTCTTCTGGATGCTGCAAGACTGTTTTATGAACGGCTGTTTGGACAACGATCGACACTCACGACCCAGTCGCACCAACTGCCTGTCAATATTTGCTTTTTTCCTCCATCGCCGTTGACAAACCCCTGGCGACCCGCTAAAAAAGCGTCCGACACTTGGGCTGTTGCTGCAGGTACCCGGAGCGAAACATCGAAACCAAAGGACGTAGTAGGTACATACTTGCGCAGGCCGTCTCAGCCGCGTGAGTGTGGGAGTCGTCCGTCCGGCATTGTCCAAGAGAGAGAGGGTCATGGGCTGCATGAAGTTGCTGCAATTCCCTGGATATTAAATATCGGATCGCCCGCCCATCTATTGAAATGGATTCCCAATCTGCTCGTACTGCCGAATCGCTAGCGATCCCGTCGCACCATTCCCCCCTGCAAACCCTCCCCAAGAAACACGAGAATCGCTGGCGCTGTGTGCCCATATATCAGCGCCTAGCACCAAGGCTCGGCTGTGCCCGCACGCTGCTCCTGCTGCTCGTTGCATTTCTATCCTGCAGTTCCCTGGCTGCTCCCGCACTCGCAACCAGAGCCCATGGTGATCGATCAGTGCTGTTCGTGGAAGACGACCTTGGATCGGCGCTGCACCCTCATCTTATCCACCACCCCGAGGCGCCGCGATTGATGCCTCCTCTACAGGGCCACCACGATGCCATCCGCTCATCCCCGCCATCCAAACGAGCCCTCGGCACCGATCCCAATGCCTCGAGTGGCGATTTCTCCGTTCCCGCGGCCTTTGATTCTGCCCTGTCCAACAACTTCACCAATGCCTGTGCAAAGTTTTTGAACAACATGCGCCAAAACGAGGATTTCAAAAACTGCCATCCTTTCTCGTTGCTACTACAGGTAATTGAGTCTGTGCTTCTGTGTTTGAGCGAGAATCTGACCGCGTGCAGACATCCAGCAGTTTCTTCGATGCCTCCAAATCCACCCTTCGCATTACTCAGACCCTCGACGCGACTTGCGGGGCCAACGCGTCCCAATGCAAGCCCCTCATGGACAAATATGCCACGCAAATCCTTTTGGCCGACGCATGCAAAGCAGACTACGATAGCGACAATCCCATGGTAATACAGGCTTACAATGGCCTGGTTGCTTACATGCCGTCATACCAGGCGAGTTGCCTGCACGGCAAAGACGGCAACTACTGCTTTGCAAGTGCCGTCACCAACACGACGTCTCCTGGCGACGCGTACCCATACTACCTGCCAGTCGGACAGGAACTTCCAGCTGGATCCCGGCCAACGTGCAATTCATGCCTGAAGTCAGCAATGGGTGTGTTTGCATCTTACAGCAACAACGCCTCGCAGCCCCTTGCGAAAACGTATGCTTCGGCCGCACACCAAATCTCAATAGCGTGTGGCGCTAATTTCCTCGATGTTACGGCTGCTCCGATCAAAAGCGCCGCATCTACAACAAGCGTATCACTTACGCCTACGATCACACTTGTCCTAATGTTTTTACTTTACTTTTTCCAGTGATGGACCGATACCCCATACATCCTTTTCTTGTACACGTACTGTTTTTTTTTAGTTTACAACATGGTCGGCTATTTGAGAGCGATCAGTCATTAGCGATGGCGCATGGGAGCTTTTATATTTTACACCGCCAGACGTTCTACCGAATTGGATGAGGATCCTATGTAGCGTTTGGACGCAGAGCACTGGGCTTTGTACTTATGCAGTAGAAAGGGGTGGGAGATCTATACTTAGGCATGTTCATCTAGGGACGACCTAGCATAACGGCTCTTCCTAATCGGAACAGCGGCTTTATGGTGACACGACGGAGCAATGGAAACCCATTGATAGTATGCTTGGAACCAGCCCTATGATGTTTCGTGAACTCAAGTCCATGCCGTCTGTTTCTCCATCCATTGGACTAGACGGGCTCGTCCAGAGTATGAAGGGCTGTTATATTGAGCTAGCAGGGCCTACGCGCAGCCACTCAATCTATCCGCTGTGGTCGAGCCACATGCAAGGCTCGCCCGGCCCATAATTTGTAAGACACATCATCATCATGATCGTCTTACTCGTGGCCAAAGCACGCGATTCCAGACGGGGTTTCGGGCAGGCAGAAGGCATCCAACTATAGCATCGTGTCTGGGGCGGGTCCGGGAGGCACAGGTAGGTAGTACAAGTAGGTACGTCATGCATGGCTGGGCAGTGGTGGAGCAAAGCCAGTGTCAGGCACAGTTTCTCAATGGACCCGGACGCCGTTCTCTGAGCAAGGTGAAACGCGTCGTGTGCACATCACGTGCAAAGTCAGCCCTCAGGTGTCAGGATCTGGCAGGAGGAAAGCCCCTTGGGCTGTTAGACGTTGCCAATGCGCCGCATCGTCCCGGCGGCCATGTGTCGCCCTCCGTGCTGCCGGCTCAACGACAATGCGCACGCTGCATCCATGTCGACCGTTATGAATGAGGCGCATCAAGTGCGCCCAACAACGAGGCACGCAAATTGCCGTTTCCTCGCTGCTGCAATGCTCGACGTGCCGGCGCTGATCCATCGACGCCTACTTCCCAGTATCGATACTGCCCCGCGTCCCGGTGGGGCGCGCGACCATCCTGTCATCTCAAACGCTTCTATGCGGACATGGATGATCCGCGCAGTTCCACATCGTCACCTGTGACAGGCCGCTCTTTGCCTGGTCATCATATCAAACGCTTCATGTACTCGGACCTCTGGCCACTTAGCTCGCAGACAGGGCCCCTGTCCTTTTCTACGCCTGAGACGCCCATCTTCGACGCGAGAGTTTACTATGCGCGTCCCATCTCCTCTCGCCTTCCTTCATTTTACTACCACTCATTATCCCAAAGGCATAATTAATCGGGCTGGCACCGGTTTGCTCGTCTCCAGTGTTGCACAGTCGTTCTCTTCATTCATTGCCCCCACGCTCTCTACAAACTCGTCTATCCAGACACTTGCATTCATTCGACTTTCTTCGCAAACGTCACACACACACTCTCATTACCACAATCATGTCTGACATCACAACCCAACACACCCTAGCCATCACTCCGTCGTCTCGTCAAGACATTGTCAGTGCACTGCTCAGCGACTATGGTAATTCCTTTGAGCCAGACGCCAAGTCCCCGTCAGTCTACTCTCCTGCGTCAGTGACCAAGGAGCTCCCCCCGCCTCCGCCACGATCAGACAGCATCGCGCGCAAACCTGTACCCGCCTCAGAGCGAATGGACGCCAAATTCCAACTTCGAGGTGGGTGAATTGATTGAAATTTGACCCGATTGAACCAACATGGTTGTGCATCTTGAGACTGCCTGCCTCGCTGGTCTGAACCATAGCTTGGGTCCACACTGACCATGCCCTGGTTTCACGTCGTCACATACCTCATCATGGCTCTGTTACTTTCTTTTCTACACCTCAACTGCACCTACCGTTCCAACAATGATTGCTGTTCCACTATGGTAGACTAACGTTCAGCAGAAGACCAAGACGCACCTCTGTCGCCATCTAGCTCAACCGGAGGCTCCCCACAGCCAAGGAAGCGCATCGTGTCACGTAGCCTGTCTCGTGGTTCCAGGCCGGCTTCACTGAAGCTGACCATCAGCAACGGGTCAACAGCAACAGTCCCTTCACCATCGGCCTTTCCATTGCCGTCTCAATTCATTCCTTCGCCAGTCTCGGCAGCAGAGGATCTTCCCCCGCCACCTCCACCCAAATCCGATCGAAGGGAGGAAATGGGAGGTAGAGTTTCCAAGCAAGCCAGAGAGCGAAATGATTCGCTCTTGTCGCAAAAAAAGTCGAGTGACGCCTCGTCGCCAGTCGTGAAGCGCAAAGCTGTTCCAGAAGCTGTCAAGGCATTCAAGAGCCTCGCAGAACTAGGAAATGGTCCACGGGGAAGAAAGGCCGTGCCAACAGCACCTACGTCTGCACCAAAGAGGGAAAATGTCGAGAGTAAAGTAAGCGTGAGCAGTATGGAGAGCCCTCAACCCAAAAACAATCTACCCAACATGCAAGCTCAGCTCCCACCAACACCCGACGAGGAAAAGGAGGATACGACATCTTTGGCCCAACCAAAGAAGGTCTTTGGTCTGCCCTCGAATCCACGTGTCAACTCTCTCGGATCGCCTGTGAACGTGCAGGGGAAGAGCAGTACAGGCTTGAGTGCATTGAAGGTATATATCTACCTCCCTTTTCCACCACCAGTACTCGTCAGATAAGATGCTTCTGCATCATGACGAAACTTTCAGGGTACTGGAGCCGTGTTCCACGACAATGAGTTTTAGTTACTAACTGGATTGACACAGGCACAAAGGCCGGCTCCCTCACCCCCTATAGTCAACATCCACGCTACTACCCCAGAGCCGACACCTTCTCCAACACTAAAACCCATTCTCGCGGAACCAGACGCTGGAATCTCACCCGTTTCGCCCTTGCCTCCCCCGACCAACCCGAGGACTTCATCCATTTACGAGCAGTCTCCTGTTGTCGCTGAGCCCGTCGCTGAGCCCCAGCAGCAACCTCCGGTTTCAGTGCAACAAGAGATCAAGCCAGAATTCACAAACCCTGCGCCTCCATATGCGCCAACACCACCAATCAACGCCAAGCCACCTGCTCGCATCACCTCGCTCGAGTTCCCACCACGCTCTGATTCCCGTCCCTTGAGCGCGCCCTCGCGCCCCACGTCTATCAGCGTCGGCATCCCAAATCTATCCCCATCTCCCGGCCCCTCCATACCTCCATCCCCCGTCGCCAAAGACAGCGAACCCACAATCGCCATTGAATCCAACGAAGTCATGGAACCCGCCAGAGTCATGGAGCCCACCGAAGCCATGCAGCCCATCGAAGCAATGGAACCCGCAACACCACCTCCCTTCGTGCCCCTAACCGAGCAATCCATCCCCGTCCCCTCCTCGCTCGTCCCACAAGTCACAAGCAAGCACATGCACTGCTACACCAGCCACGCGCAGAACATCTTGTCCAACAACGTCTTCCAGCCCATGGCCTGCATGGTATGCCGCGAAAACGGCAAGGAGCGCAAGTGGTGCTGTACATGGTGCCAACTGCGCATCTGCAAGAACTGCAGCGACGACCTCATGCGTGTCCCCGGCCGCAACCTCGCCCTCTTGATGGATGCGAGGTCGAAAGCGCAGAACGCAGCTATAAACGAGATGGGTGGCAAGCAGGACTTGATGAGCAACGGTGGCGGTGCCGCTGTTGCTGTATATGACGCTGAGGAGATGATGCGATGAAGCAAAGAAGAGAGGGCAGTGTGTTAGACTGGTTTTTTTTTCTGATACTACTAATCTCGAACATGACGATTGTTCAATCCCACCCACACACACACACATATGCACACATTGAAATTATGAAGTTTGTTTTTTTTCCTCTTTCGATTCTTCTGATGGCGGTGTTTGCGAAACCCCGTTTTTTATATGCACATCTGTATAAAGAAGTTCTCTTGCGGGCATTAGATAAACCTTTTTTTTTCCTTTTCTTTTTTTATTTTCGCACTTTTTGATACCACAAAGACTGAATGTTCCCCCTGTACCGTCTTTTTCTTCTTCTTATATAGTATGGAATCAGATTTTTTTTTCCTTTCATTTCCTTTCCTTTCTGTTCTCTCTCTCTTATCCATAGAAATCTAAACCTAACAGATTTGCAACCCCCGCAACCCCAATTGATCTATCCATTCTTCTCTTTCATTTGCTGTAAAACACCCACCACACTCGGAAGTATGCGTTCTGCATTCTCACTCAAGCGTACCGCATCCCTCCCCGTTTCCGCATCTTTTATATCCCCGAAAAATGTTTCTTCACCTCGCACTCCACCCATGTTGAGGACACCAATCGGCAAATGCATCTCCTTGGCCTTTTTCACAAGCCGCCATGCAGAATACGTAGCTAGACTACTTCCAATCACCAGTATCCTGCCTGCAGCCTCAACCGCCTGCTCCGCCGCCACCTTCGTAGCCGCAGGAATCGACTCTCCAAACATAATAACAGCAGGCTTCAATACACCCCCTTCACTGGACGGATCCCATGCCCCATCCTTATCAACTTTAACCTTAACCTCGCTCCCGTCCGCGCGTCTCGGCGGCTTCTCGAGACACGTCGGACACGCGGGGTACCGAAACGTAGTATACGGTGCATCAGGGATATCCACATCGCCATCGGGATTCGTCTTCAACCCCCTCTTGCGGCGCTCAAGCGGATTCTCCGTATCCAGCGCACCCGTGTCCAGCATCTCTGCCAGGAACTCCGCCCACGAGGGGTTTAACAATGAGAGTTGCGATTGGAAAGTCCGTCGAGAGTACTCGTTGCGGCAGGTAAGGCAGACGAGGTTGCGGAGGTAGCCGTGGAGTTCGATGGTGGGGAGGTCGGGGTGCGTGGTTGGGTGGAAGGAATCGACGTCTGCTCTCACACACACCGTGTCAGCCTACCTTCCAATTACAATACCCCTCCCCCTCCCACCGCGTCCTTGCTGCCTTTCTATAAAAAGAAAGGGAAGAAAGATGGGAGAGGAGAGGAGAGAAGAGAGAGAGAGGCGTACTCTGCGTCACCAACCCCCCAACAACCCCCAAACTCCCCAACTCCCCACACGCCACATGCGCCGCATTCGCCCTCGCACGCTCCAGATTCGTCCACCCCATAAAACTCCGCGCCCAGTACCGTTTCCTCATCTCATGGCTTTCACAGAATTCATGGTAGTATACCGGGCGGTACGTCTTGTTGAGCGTATACGTCCCGTTTGCGCCGCGGTAATCTGCGAGGCCCGATGCGACGGATATGCCTGCGCCGGTGAGGAGGAGTGTTTTTTTCGCTGCTCGGGCGTCACGCGGTGCGAATGCAGAGCGCGTGCGGGATGGCAGGCATGGCGATAGAAAATCCACCAGAGCGGCAATGGCGCCGCTGCTTGTTGTGCCGCTTGCGGGAATGATTCGAGGTGCGGGTAAGGGATCTGTGTATGGGATGCGGAGGAGAGGGGCGCGGGGCATTGCGCTTGGATTTGAAGCAAACGACAGAGAAAGGGAAAGGGGAAATGGCGGAGTCTCTCTTTTTTTTGGGGGGGGAAGGGCTACTACTACTATCGGTCAATCATCTTGAGGTCGCTGTGCGAGTTTGTCGATTGATGCGGCAATGCTCCAAAAACCACGATGGTTATGTCATGATGCTTGTTTAGCGCCAAATCGGCCTTTTGCGGGTCCGGGTGTGCGCCACGCGCCAATGGCGTGGCTGTAGTTTGTTGCTGTCGCGTGCATGAGTGCAGGGCGGGAAAGGGTGTGGGTGTGTCGTTGCCGCATGCAAGGAATTCAAATGTTTATTTTTAGTGAGGCTCTGCGAGAGGGTATGCATGAAATCGCTAGGCTGTCTTTTTCTTGTGTGTGCTTATGTTTGGAGGTTTGTGGGGTCAAAGGATTACTTCTGGCGGAGGCTGTGTATCCGGCCAGGGCTGTGCACTTGTGTAGCCAAGATGATACAGAGTCGACTCGATGATAGCGGGATCTGGGAACAGTGTGTTCGTGGCTAGCAGGCAGCTAGTAGTGTATTTTTTGTCGATACAGCTACAGGTTGGTAATATCGTTAGTACACTTGATAGACAAGTTTGTACAATGAGGGCTTAGATAGAAAATGAAACTCGATCACATGCTGGAAGATGCATCTGGAAGCATCAAGATGACATGAAAAGAAAGAAATAACATTGGAGAGAAGCATAAGAAATAATGAAAAAAAAATACACGAGTCCATCTCCGCATACCAAAGAAACGTCATCCTAGTATCTGCGAACATATATCGAGAAAAAAAGTTAAAAAATACCAAAGAAATAACCCAAGCTACTATGGATCTTGATGCAAGAGAATGTCCTGTTATCCGACCCTATTACGGTCCTCCGCTGTTCCATATGAACAGATCGAGTGTATAGAACGACTGCTATATTAGCCAGTCTAAGTCACCTATGTAGGTGTATATCTTGAAGAGAAACTACCAGGTGGTAGCGTTGGGTATCGGTGTGTTTCTGAAGGGTATCGGTACAGAAAAGAGAAGGCTACCGGGTGAAAAGGTAACTGTGAGAGTCGTAACGATCGTGAGAAATATGTTGAAGGAAAAATGAGTAGGAAAAAAGACCAAAGCTCGGTAGTGATGATGTCGGCCGTCTATTGCGGGTGCGATAGCTGATGCGACGAATATGCCATTGACTGGCTGTGCATTGGCTGTTGCATTGGCTGTGACATTGGTTGTGGTATTGGTTGTGACATTGACTGTGGCATTGGCTGCTGGAGTGGTTGCTGCATGGGTTGCTGGATTTGCTGAATCGATTGTGGCATAGGCTGCTGGATGGACTGTTGCATAGGTTGTTGCATTGGCTGCTGCATAGGCTGGTGCACAGGCTGTTGCATATGATGCGAATGTTGTTGCATCGGGTGCAGCATAGACTGGATACTCGGGACCCGCTGGTGCTGTGGTTGTGGGTAGCCAGAGTACGGAGAGTAATGGGGTTCGGAGATTGCGGACATGTGCGACATGCCACCATGTTGATCCTCTTGATCTTCTTCGAGGTCAGAAATTCCTATTCCACTGTCTTCATAGTCGTGGTAGGTACCATTCTCGAGCTTCTTGTGGGCCGACCTAGCGGCCTGCGTAAGATTCTTAAGTCCCTTCTCCATACACTATCGTCAAATCAGTATCGCGCTACAAAGACCTTAGCTTTCACGAAACAAACTTACCTTTGTCTCGACCAACTGCCACTTTTCTCCAACACGGGCGGCAAGCAAACTCCACATTTCTTGCCGCACGTCCATGTAGGCTTGTGCCAGGATCTCGAGCTTAACGCCGTCCCATTGCTCCGCATTCTGCCTCTCCATCAATCGCTCGTGGCGTTTACGGCAGGCATTTGGAGTCTTGGAAGGGAAGTGCTTTGGTCCGATCTGATTCCAGTTGAGGCCTTGGGCTCTGGCGCGGATAAGTGTTTCGTCATCCTTGGTGGACCAAGAGGAGCTTCGAGTTCCACCTGCAGCCGATGAAGTCGACACGGAATGTCGATGAGATGGACCCTTGTCAATCTTAGGCATTGTCGACCAATGGAATGAGTAGACAAGCAAAAGGAAGAAGGTGATGACAGGAATAGAGATATAGAATGACGCGCTGACAGGGAATTGAAAGACAGCGATGAGAGTAATGGAAGTGACCGGGTAGCGGATTATGATTAGAGTAGACCAAGTCGGTGGAGAATGAGAGTGACAGAGTAAGAAGGAAAGATGGGAGATAGCCTGACGTGTGATAATGAGAGAACTTCTAGTCGTACCTGTTGTAGTTGGGCTGTCTGAAGATGCACCAAGGGGCATGACGAGCATCTTTATACAATAAGCCACATACAGAGCCTCCATCCACAACAAAGGCCATCAGGCCGGTCGGAGAATTGTTTTGAAACCAGGACATGTTTCTGTAATCGCCGGATCGATCTGCCATGTACCGAGAATGGTATGTATGACTAGGCGAAGAGGAGGCTGTTCACTGGATCACGACTCCAAGCGCCATGAAGGAGGGCCAGGGCTGGCCAAAACTGGGCCTCTGAGTGGTCGGCGCACAAAAACGTGAGCGGTTCATCCCCTCGAGCAAGGGGGGGTGCCTGCAACGGAAGCGCCTGTTTGAGGATACCCACTGTGCAGCCAGATGCGGCTGTGTCTAAGAATAATTCGAGTACCGAATGGAGGGGTAGCGGTAGAGGAAGGGGGAAGCGATTTAGGGGCGGCTAATCTGGCGCTGATTCGACCAGGCTTCAAGGCCCAAATAAAGACCTTGGCAAGCGACAAACGAGCAAGGGGTGCGTTTTTTGGTCAGACGTGTGTATGTAGGGTGCTGTAGTCATCAATATTTTGTAGGGCTGAGCTCGGGGACCTGCAGAAGGGTGCATGTCGCGGGTCGCATGTCGCAGAAAACCACGTCCAAGTGCAAGCAAGGCCCGCAGCCTGGTCCAGAAGAGGAATGCCCACAGAGAGTCGCCTGAGATCAAGAGCACGCGAGAGAGACCAGGTTGCGAGAATAGCAATCCAACATACACGGGCCGAGCAAGATGCCTTGCGACCCACCGAGAGCGCCCATCCGCGAGGCGCTCACAGTGACGATAGGCGCGGCTGGTGGATGGGCGAGTGTTGGTGTTTCATAAACAACTAAGTAAGATGGCCGCGGGAACAACCGAGTGCCGGGCAAGCGCCCGCGAACTGCTGCCGGCCCGTTTCTATGCCTCTGCAGGATTAGGTGGTGGATACTGGCCTGCTTGTCTGGCCTGGTCGTATAGCCTTTGGGGCAAATCCATCGTCTGGTGTCGAATGGGCGATGACGGCTGCCGCGCACACAGTTGCCAGCGCGCAGGCGGCGCCCACGCCTCTCTCTATTCTAAGTATACGCAGATGCAAAGCATAGCCGAGCACCACATGGCAGCACGGCTGCAGAATCGTCGTGTGCCAGACTCGACATCCCCAGGGTAGAGTCGACCGTCGCACCAAAGAGACTGTTCGTCTGGTGGTCTTGCCCATCTCCCCGCATAGCCACGTTCCGTCGTCCCGCCCCGTTCCCTCAGCCCCCCGCCTCGGCATCCGAACTCAGAGAATCGATAAACGGCATGCACCCAGCCCCTCTCCTTCACCACCATCGCATTCTTATCCAAATCCCATTGTATTGCGAAACACCTGTTTCGTACTGAATCTTAGAGCAGGCCATGTGTGCGGCCTAGTCTTACTCCTACCTTATGTACGCTTGGATTCTGCATGCCTCCATTCGCGTACTATGGCTCAGGCGTTCTCTTCTAGACGCATCTGCTACTTTGGTGCAATACTCGCCCTATCCTCCATACAATTCGCCATATTCTTGCAATCTTGGCCATTGCCCTCGTGTAACACCATCGAGGGGGATACAGTCATCCAACAATGCCGCAGCAGTTTCAGCACACCTTCTTTGACTCCCTCAACTGCCTTTCCAATCACTACACCAGATAAACGTTCCACAACGCCATTGCGTCCCTACTTCCTTGTGTCCTGAAGGCCCAATCGGCCTAGGGCACACCCAAAATTGCCGTCCACAGTTGACTCCTGGCTTCTTAGTCGTCAGAGTGATGCAAGGTTCGCCATGTTCACATCGGGGCGCTGCTTTCTTAGAGAAAAGCTTCGTCCAGCCTTCCCTTGATGCTTCTTGAGAGGCGCGGGGATCAGAGTCAAAGGATTCAGTAGTTGTCGACGTGGGAGGGGGCGGAGGTTTGTCTGTAGTAGTCTGACCTGCAGTATCGGTGGTTGCAAGGGATGAGACTGATGGCGCTGCGTCGTTGGGCGTAATAGGATCTGCAGACTTGCTATGTGTCTGGAAGAAACCTTTGAGTGATTGTTGCCCCTTGTTCCCTTTAGTAGACACAGCTAGGGCACCAGGTTTGCCCCGCTTGATTGGCTTTCCAGGGGACGCAGAGGCTGATGCGCGTCGTTTTTCAGCGGACTTGAGAGGACTCTGCGAAGATGTGGGGTTGTTTTCCGTATTCGCAAGCATATCCGCTTTAGAAGCCTCAATTGCCAAAGCTAGATCTCTATCCATCTGTTCCTCTGCTGTGCTTGCAGTACTTGCGGTCTGAGCCTTTGTGACGTCCGGCTGGGCTTCTGTAGGCGTAGGTTTTGGAGTAGGCATCGGGGGTGCTGGCTTTTTACTGAACATGTCCCGAATATTCCTCCTCTTAGTGAACTCTGAAAGAAGTTTCCCGCTAAGGGCCGGGACGTCCTTGGCTGGATCGTAATCACGTTGGCGTACACCGTCTTTGAACATGTCTGCTGGGTTCATTAAGTCTAGAACATGCACCTCCTCTTCTACGCTTTCTGTTCCTGGTGTCCGCTGTACTCGTACTTTATCTTTCAAAACCGCGTATACCGGACAATGATCTGAGCCCATCAGTCCTTCTTGGATATTCGCGTCTTGAAACCAATCCTTAATGACGATGCTACACAGAATAAAGTCGATCCGTGATCCAAAGTTACTCGGCCTAGCATTGATCTTCTGCTCCCAGTGTGTATACATGCCTTCACGATCAGGGTGGAACTCGCGACACAAATCATACAGCACCGGCTCTTCGCGTCCCTCGTCTCGCTGACCTGGAACCTTTCCGTTGAGCAAGAGCTGGTTGAAAATTCGACGATTCGGTATGCTTAGATACTCATCATGTGTCATACCCTCCGTCCGTATATGTTCTTCTGCCCTCGCAGTATCGATCACGTCTCTGGAAACATTCAGGTCTCCAGTAAGAATAACATTCTTTCTCATCTTCGTCAAGTTTCTTATCCGTGTTTCAAGAGCTATGAGAAAGCCAATGCGGAATCCGTCCCGTAAGCCATTGCTGTTTGCTGGGCTATAGACGCCAAAAAGGACAAAAGCCGGAAACTCCAGGATCAGACAACGCCCTTCCAAATCTAAGCTCTCTGCATCGAGGTCAGGAGGAAGGCCTGCAATTTGTTCGGGAGTAAGGTAGCCGCCGATGCTGGCAGATTCCGGGAGTTCACGGTAAGGCGTTGTTGAATTCGGAGGGCAAAGAGCGCCTAGGACGCCTTCTTCCGCACGGATAGGAGCGCATACGGATTGTCGTGTAAAGATGCCGACACCAGAGTATCCTGGAGTACGTTAGCACAGAAAGACAGGACTAGCCTATACAAATCCAAGGTGGCGTACCCTTCTTGTGCTTGGGCAGACTGAAGTAGCAATCCCAGCCTTGTATAAGGACCATATCATCCGTCAGGTCCTTGCGCTGAATCTTCAACTCTTGCATAATCACAATGTCGGCCTCCAATATATCGAACATGGCATTAAAGGTACGATTGTTGCTCCATGGCTTGTACCCAAATGGGTTGCGAATGCCGTTGACATTCCATGTGGTGATGCGAACCATGTTGGTGTGTGTAGAAAGGGATTTACGGAGGGCGACGATAGGTATGCATATATCCAAGCTTCCTCATCGTCCTGCTCCCTCGTCGATGCCTCAGCAAATGAAGCTGTTCGCGTGAGAAGGCAAGACGCGCCAACGCGACCAGTGCACGACGTCACATTACCCGTCGGGGTCGGCAAACTCCGCATCAGCCCATCCGAGTTGCGCGCGCCAAGCCCTGTTTCGTCAATTCGGAGCTGGCTCCTCTGTCACAACCTCACTGCCCACGCCTACGCCCACACCAATTGCGACCACCCCCCATCTCCACTCCACCCCAAACCGCCGCCATGTTCGCCGCCCGCTCTGTCGCCCGCGTCGCCCCGCGCCAGGCCCTTGCCCGCGCTCCTGCCCGCGCCGGCCGCCGCAACTACAGCTCCGAGAGCCCCAAGCAATTTGCCGGTGCCGAGGACAACGAGTTCAACCGTGAGCGTGCTCACATCGAGCAGCACGCTGGCGAGTCTGGCGAGTTCTGGCGCAAGCTTTCGCTCTAGTAAGTTGCCTGGCTACTTTTCTGGCGAAAGAGGGGGAATGACGATGAGGACGAGGAAGAGACAACCAGACTGCTATGGAATTGTGGATAAGCAAATGGGGTATTGGAGGGAATTGAATTGGGTTCTGGTGTGAAATATGGCAGCTCCAAAAGAGGCGGAAAAGATACAATGCTGATTTCCCCCTTCGAAATGGTCACTAACCATCTCCATAGCGTCGCCGTCCCCTGCATCATCGTCGCCAGCGTCAACGCAAAGGTGAGGTGGGATGCCCACTGGGAGCACGTAGCCCACGAGGAGCACGAGCACCCCCGCTCTGAGAGGCCCGAGTACCCCTACCAGAACATCCGCACCAAGAACTACTTCTGGGGAGACGGTGACAAGGTACACTCCATATATACATACACATCCCAAAGCCCTTAATCTGACCACACACACACAGACCCTCTTCTGGAACGACAAGGTCAACTACCACAAGAAGGACGAGTAAGCGCTTTGCACGTCACCGCTTCTATACAAGTGATATCATATATACCATTCTCAAGCCCAAACATCACATCTAGAGAGCAAACTGTCAGGGCTGAATGTGTGTACATAGTACGATGAGAGCAAACATGCTGAGAGAGAGACAGTAGAGCAGCAAATGCATTTTTCCCCTTCTGTATCTGCAACCTGACTTTGTGTGTGTATGGCTAACGTCCTGAGCAATTCGTATTGCTGTTTTATATATATATATATATGTCTTTTCATATGGTTTAGCCTTCTAGTGCCGCAAGTCCTTCCTCCCAAACGCTATTGTGCCTCATTGCCCATTCCTCCGCTACTTTTTCGTCACCCCGCAATTTGGCGATGATCGCCTTCTTCATCAGCTGCTCGCATTCGCCATCTAGGTACCCCGCTTTCCGGAAACTATCGCGTGCACGATCAATGTAGAGTTCTGCTTTGGCGACATTGGTAGAACGGGAACGGTACGATGGTGCTGTGGGAGTCGCAGGTGTTTGGGGCGGGTTGGAAGCCGTAACGGTAGTGGTAAGTGGGAGATTGGGATTAGCAAGGCCCATGTAGGAATCTGATAAGTGCGAGTATAGAGTTCCGATGAGCATTTTGTCGCCGCCTTCTAGAGCCTATGCCACGGTATATTAGCATCAATGACCTAACTCTCTGCTACGGGAACAAAGGGATGTGAATACGTACCTGAGGAAGCACACCCTCGACCAACCTCTTCGCCGCTTGATACTCGCCTAGCGAATTCAAGATTGCGCCTAGACAGCCCACTGCACACCAAAGTGTGAATCCCAAGCGTGCCCTGAAACTTACACTCGCTGCCCGGAGTGCCACACTGAAGCCTCTCTCTGGTTTCCCCACTTTGATCCAGAGATCAGCTTGCATAAGCAGTACAGAAATACGCTGTTGGATATCGGCATTATCTTCTTTAAGAGACTGGGCAAGAGCTGAAATGCATTGGTACGCAAGTGGAAACTGAGCTGTCGAGATGAGATAGTTGATATAAGTGTCGTGCTGGATGAACGACAGTTCTGGGTCAAGTGGGGGCGTGGAAGGGGAGCTGGAGGGCTTGAGTGTCTCGAGGAGGTGCGTAGCCGTTGGCCAGTCAGATCTGTTCAAGATATATCAGTATTCGTAATGTGGGTTAGGATGTGGATCAAGTACCTTCGGATAGCTTTTCTCAACTTGATGAGGCCCATACATAGAATGAGGAACTGATTGAACTTGAGAGACTTGTGTATGGATGTATCCACAGATTCGAGGATAGACATCGCTTCATCGTAGTTGCCGCTCTGACTGGTGACAAAGGCTTTGCGCCCAATGGCACGGAGACGCTCTTCAACGGGACATGAGTGCGAGTAGCAGTCAAGAAGGAGCTCGCAGTGCACGTTAGATAGATGTGGTATGCCAAGGCGGTTGTAGAGCGTTCCAATGAGAAGCATTTGACCGCCATAGCTGTTTACATTCTCTTTGATGTTGAGGTGGGAGGACTGGTAGATGTGTTCCAGTGCTCGTGGGATGGAATCGCCCTGGTAGGATGTTAGAACTGTGCCCGATCAAGTGACTGAAGTATAACGCACTGTTGAGAGAGAAAGCTTTGCCTCGTTGAGAAGACTTGCGCTGAGTAGATGATACATTTTAGCATCTTTTGCCTTGGCCTTAAGGAATGCCAATGCATCTCGCTCACTTCCAAGCATGCTCATGTACCCTGCACCTCTCATCTGCTTTGGGTATGCTTTGGCCATATGGTTCAACCAGCTAAGACTAAAGCTCAAACAAGTCATGTCCTGGTTTTCCCGAGCTGTTGCAATAGTCTCGTTGATAGCAGCTATAGCCTCACCAAAGCAGCCAAAATCTGCCTGCAGAATAGCCATGTGTAACAGGGCATACTGGTAATGAATTTTCTCACGTGTCTGCATAGCATAGTCGTAGTAGCGATGCAGATTGTCAAATGCGGATGTGTAGTCTCCCGCCTTCCAGGCATCGAAAAAGTGCACCAGATGCGCCTGGCGATGTACCTGTCCTGACGGGCTCACCATGCTGCGCAACCGACTTTTCATTTCATCTGGAACGCGATCTCCAAACTTTTGCAATCGATCAAGTTGGAAGTCGAGTATCCGATCCAGGTCATCCAGGCTTGTATCTGCACCCTGCTCTTCTTGGTCCTCTAGGTGGCCGTATGCGATTTCATACACATCATCTCCAGCTCTCAAGTCCATCTCAGAAGTGACCACATCGACGCCGCTTGAAGCTAGGCCAGCAAGCCGCTTGGTCCATTGCGCTGTTGGAGCTCTGTATTTAATGAATGATGACCAGAGTTTCATTGAATCGTCGAATTGCAGTCTTGTAAACTCCAAATGTGCTCTACGAACAAATGCACCAAGGGGCGACGTTTTGGATAGATAAGTGCGGTCTGGTATCTCCTCATCTTGGTTTGATGGCTGCTGCCCCGTAACAATCTCCGGAATACTGTCAAAGAGAGCATGCAGCGCATCGAAAGAATTTATCTCCCACATTTGCTTGAGAAATAGGTCGAGCAGGGTCCGGCCCGGTATGTTTGACGCATGTCCTTGGAGAACATCTTCGAATGCATCGATCGAAAAAGATGCATCCTGCTGGTTTGAGGTAGAGGGCTGTGGCCGTGCGCTGGATGGTGTTGAAGGCAAGCTGTCTGACAAGATGAAGGAGAGAACGGGTATTGTCGCGGAAGAAGGGAGAGGAGAAGTGCAGTAGAGCCGAGTCAAAACAAGAAGACTGATCTTTTGCGCTGTAAGGTAACGAGGTATCGTCATCCTTGTCGCTTATAGGGTTGTTGTAGCTACCTACAACAAGCAAAGCAGCAGATGGTGTGGTCCTCGGACTATTGCACCCAAGATACTTTTCACAATATCCTTCTATGCGACGGCTGCATCGTGCGCTGTCGAAGTGGCTAGCAGTTTTCTTGTCGATTGTGTGGTTCTCAAGTTGAGCCTATTTGGTGAAGGTGATGTTGAAGGTCTAGCCCAGCAACCGAGCGCGCAGGCGCGTACCCGTCGCGAAGCAATGGGCCCCGAAAGGGCGGCACCACGCATCATACATCAGCATTAAAAGTATGAAACGTTCTGATTCTTTAAGAGACATGAAAGGCGCAGTATAGAAATAGTGAGAGTCAATTACGACAATTTAATATAATATACATTTATGTAATCGGCTGACGCGAAGAGTTGCTCACTCCAGAATCCTTCCTGACACTCTTCAGATCACTTTCACTAGATTGCAACGTCGGGACTGGAGCAGCCTTCAAGAACTCGTCCTCGTCTGTCGCGTTTGTTGCCCAGATCTTGCTAATACTTAGGTCGTATGGTCCTGGTATCCGATCTATCAGCGATATGCCTACTGTGCGCACCTTTTGCGTCAACATCTCTCTTTGAGGCTCGACGACCTGGCCGTGATTTGTCCGCACAAACTCGTTCCACTTGATCAAGATTGTTTCCCACTCTCCAGGTGTCTTGGAGTGCAGCAAGTGCTGGTGAATATCGGTGGGGACGATGGATTCTGTCTGGACGTTTACAAAGTACTTGCGCCCATCTGACTTGAATTGGATGGCAAGGAAACTATACATGCTCACGTCCCACAGCGACTTGCCGAAGATGGTCGAGCCCCGGTCCAGTGTCCTCCACCCGGCATACCCGGTCCTTTGAATGTGCGGCTGGTTGTGTGGTAGTTGTGTGGATATGGAGCCGTGAAAGCGGACATGTGGAGGTTCGTTCTTCGTAGGGGGATGGAAGTCCAAGTCCGCAGAAGAGAAGCCGCCAATGTCTTTATCGCTCATACGCTTACACAGTTCGACATCGTCGGGCTTGTTGAAGAGGATCAGAGGGAATGGCTTCTGGGGCGACTTCAGGCCCTCGAGTTTGAGCGCTGCAAATGTTAGCGGCGGCGCATGCAAAGTGCGGTTTTTGGCACTCACCAAAATTGGAGAGCCGCTTGAACTCGTCCAAACTGCGCTTGAAGAAACCAGGTGCAAGACAAGCCGAAGTTGGGCGCATGTTGACGTGGGGATCAATGCAATGTGCAAGAGGCGCAATGGCAGCTCTCTCTCGATCTGGGTGAGGCTCACACGACGCAATGCAACTATGACGCCGCGGTAGTCTCGCCGGTCACTAGCCGCATCGGGCTTACATGCCAAAAATCTAGGGACATTTGCATTTGCATTTGCATGTACAGCGCATCCGCCACACTCATCGCTGGATGAGACTTTTGCAGGAGATTTAGCCAGTCAAGGATCCGCCAATCCATCGACGCTTCATTGCCCCCGCCCACCTCCCCCGACACAATCAGAAAAGTCGCCAGCCCCGCCACCAACTTTTTTGTCTCTCGATGGCGCTGCAAGAAACCTCCAGGCCTCGAGGTATTCGAGACAGCCCCGCCCACCCTCTGCAACCACTGCCACCCTCGTCGCGAGAATTGGGAGAAGTCACGCCACCGAAACGGGCAGATGGCGCATCCGTAGCAAAGGAAGATCCAAAGTCTGGAAAGTCATGGGCGCATTTTGTCGCCGGAGGGTACGGAGCAAAGTCTTTACGCAATGGCACCAGAAGCTAACTGTTGCTCAGACTTGGTGGTATGGCCTCTGCCACTCTCACTGCTCCGCTTGATGTCCTCAAGACTCGTCTACAATCCACCTTTTATCAACAGCACCTCGCCGCCATGCGCGCGGCCCGAGGCTTGCCACCCATAGAATCCATGTCCTTTGCACGAAGTTCGCTATTGCACATCCGGGAAACAGGAGAGATATTGTGGCAAGTCCCCAAGGCAGAAGGCTGGCGGGCGCTGTTCAAAGGACTGGGGCCTAATCTTGTTGGTGTGGTCCCCGCTCGCGCAATCAACTTTTTTGCCTACGGAAATGGCAAGCGATTGATCAGCACACACTTCAACAACGGACAGGAAGCCGCATGGGTACATCTCTGCAGTGCTGCCGCCGCCGGTATCGTGACTGGAACTGCAACGAATCCCATTTGGCTGGTCAAGACGCGGTTGCAATTGGACAAGAACACCCACTCAGACGGTCGAGGTCGTCAGTACAAGAACGCTTTTGACTGCACAATGCAAACCATACGCAAAGAAGGTGTTCGTGGACTATACCGTGGGCTGACGGCCAGCTATCTAGGTGTTACCGAGAGCACACTACAGTGGATGCTGTACGAGCAGATGAAGCTGTCGTTGGCTAGAAGAGAGGAGAGGGTTCTTGCTAGCGGCAAGCCACCGACAATATGGGATCAGACTGTTGCATGGACAGGAAAGCTGACTGCTGCTGGTTCGGCCAAATTCGTGGCGGCACTCATCACCTATCCACATGAGGTTGTCCGCACAAGGTTACGACAAGCACCCATGGCAGACGGTCGACAAAAGTACACTGGTCTCGTCCAATGCTTCAGACTGATTTGGAAGGAAGAAGGCATGGCAGCACTCTACGGCGGCCTCGTCCCCCACATGTTCCGTGTGGTGCCTAGTGCTGCCATTATGTTTGGCACGTACGAAGGTGTGCTGAAACTTCTTGGAGAGAGCAGCAACATGTAAACGAACCATGTTGTTGATCTGTATACGTACGTGTACAACATCTACTTGCATAAAACGGCGTTTTTGTTTTGTTTAGGAAGGGAGATCTGCTTGGCATTTTCGGGCGTACTCCTATCACCACTCAGCTCCAATTGAGCTTGTATTTGTATTATGCGGATCAGGAAGATAAAAATTAAGGTTACGATATGTATGTACGTGGGTTACAGGCGTCCTCCAGCGTAGAGCACGAGCTCTAGATCTTACTCTCAACGAATAAATGGCAATTGTACAACATTACATCCTTTTGGTATTAGGACAATCACCGAATGTATGCGAAAGTCAGCACTTGATGATTGAAGCATGAATGTCTAGACTTTGATTGCCAGTCTTGGATTTCTCGGAGATCCGATAAACTTAGCGCGACTCTCCCGCCCAGAACATCGACTTTTGACATCTTCAGCGGCCGCCGCCCTCAATACCAAAACGACCTCCACCACACGACGCAATACGTGCGCGGGGTGCTACACCACAGCCGCCCAGCATGTCGACACAAATTCCTCTTCGCACAGCTCGAATACCAGCACTACAGCGACAATGCCTCTTCCTGCGCCACCAATACCAAAACCGAGCACACAACCTTTCCCAGTGCCAATCCCTCATACCAGCCACCCGCGCATTCTCGAACACCCCGTCGCGCCCCTCGAAACGCCACTCAATCGGCCAGGATAAGGCACAAACCAGGGCTGCGGCTGAGGCACAGGTTGGGCCATCACCAAAGGTCAACTATGAGAAGGCACAGACTGATGCTGATGCCATGGCTGAGGACATTGGATTGCTGCAAAATACCATCATCAGAGCGCCGTTTAGCGAGTTGAAGGGAATTGGTGTCCGGGGGATAACGAGTTACTACTGGGATCTGGTGAAGAGCAAGGGAACGGCGCTGTATTCGTAAGTGGTTTTCTGGAATTGAATTAGGTGGGCTAGACATGCCGGGTGGGGGAGAGGGCACGACAATTGAAAATATCAGTGGGAAGACATGGGAGGAATTACAGAGGACCACGTTGTCTGATCATGGCTTTGTACAATGGCTAACAACGCATCAGACGATACTACTACCGCGCATGTATCCAAAAAACCGGCTGGACAAGATTCTTCCCCATCGACCTCTTCAACAACAAAGAATACATTCGGTTGGCACAAAAAAATTACGAGAAAATCTACTCAAACCTTGCAAAGTACGTCTATCTCCCCGTATCCACACCTATATTCCTCATCCCACCCCTCCCAACTAACCATTGTTTCCTCCAAAAGAGGCACCACCGCCCCCCTAAAACAAACCTGCCTCCCTCCCCTGCTCAAATCCCTTGAATCCCGCATCCTCTCCCGTGGCCCCGTGCAGTTGCAATGGCGACTCCACGGCCCATTTAAATCCAGCCGCGTAGTATCGCACCGCGCCGCGCCCCTCGGCGAGTCCATGCCGGACACCGCCTACCGACAAGTCGTCGTGCGCCTCGTATCCGAGCAATCACTTCGCGCGCTTCCTGCTTCCTCTTCGTCTACGACGACCCCAAACCGTGCAATCCACCGCTTACCTTGGATCCCGGATGCGGCGCGCCAGCAGCTGGAGAAGCAGCGGCAGCGCGAGCGCAAGATGCAAGATGAGAATGGGGGTAGCGAGGTTGCGGCGCTAGATGCGGTTGAGGAGGAGAATGTGGTGCCGAAGACGGTGACGGAGTACCTGGTGTTGCAGAAGAGGGTTATCAGGGGTAAGGAGGATGACTGGAAGGTGTGGGGGTTTGCGGAGGAGAGCACGCCGAGTGTGATTGAGAGGGATCAGGAGTATTGGCGTAAGATGCTGGATATGCAGGCGGGCGGTGCGTAGAGCTTGCTTTCATGGATCTTGAGAGAACGACGGATATTTTTTCCCCCACTGTAACCATACTTTGTACAAAAGGATTGACGTGTGAAGAGTAACCTATGTGGGTTTATTGGGATCCTCACAAATGACGACGATCTTTTGCAGAAAAGAAAAAGTCTTCACTTGTGATTTTTTTTCCGTCCAACTCCAGCCACGCGAGCACAAACGTCAAAAATGCGAGTTGTAGAGACAATGCTTTCTTAATTTGAGCGCTACTCACTTTGTAGTAATCACATAAAATAAAGTCCATCGTCCAACGCAAGCATTTAGCGCATAAGTATTTACACTGCCGCGCGAAAAGAAAGCCTCTCTCTCTCTCTCTCTCTCTCACTATCGACACCTCGAAATCCTGCCATCCACTTTTCCTTACTCACAATGGAAAAGAGACCATTCAGCCAAAGCTTTCTGAAAGAGAAAGCAGTGCCGCTTCAGCCGTACCGGAATATTCTCGAGGGGGTCGCGCGCAAAAAAAAGGTAAACAGTGATTCGGGACTAGAAACCGTGGACCTAAATAGTAAATTCCAATATCAGTTGTTGCATTTCGGCTGGCTAGAGGGGAAGAGGAAAGAACAGAAGTTTTTTTATATAGCCTTCCAATTTTGGGAGCGGAAAGTGGGAGAAATAGAGGGAGAAAGAGTGTGTGTGTGTGACTCACCTTGATTGTTTTTGCGTCGAGACCGAGGCCTTCCTTCTTGTCGGTCAAGAAGTCTTGGACGTCCTTTCGCTGGTCGCCCTGGAGCTGGACGACCTCGCCCATTTCGGCGTCGCTCACAATGGTGCCATTGCAGGCAAACTTCTTCTTGATCACTTTGAGGATCTTCTTTTGGTCGAATTTCTTGGGGAGACCTTGTACGGTCGTCAGGGTTTTGCGGCCATTGCGCTCTGTGGTTGCGTCAGCTGGGGGAGTGTTCCTGCAGCGAGGACTGTTTATTTTTTTTTCTCGCGTCAAATGTGCAAGGGCGGTGAGGGACGTACGTTGGATACGAATATGAATGTAGTCCTGCTGAGTCTGTTTGACCTGGCCGGTATCTTCATCCGCTTCCGCGAACGGGTCTGCAGTGTAGAGTTAGCAGCTGGATTGCGCGTTGTGGTGCAGGGTGGGGGCTGAGGGTTGCAGCTGCACAGCTCTTACCGAAGGTCTTAAGGTTCTCGATGGACATACGACTGTCGGTGGGCGCGTGTGCGAAGGTGGGGGGGTTGTGGGGTTATGGATGTGTCGAGTCGCCAGTGAGATAGTTTTCTGTTGGGATGCGGTGGAAAGGGAGCTTTTTGCGGGCTTCACAGAGGGTTTGGAAGAGGGTTTGCTGCTGCAGCCGAGAGTTGGGAGGGTCGAGTGAGCAGGCTGGGAAAGAGAGGTGGGGATGCGGAAGGGGAAGAGCGAGCCCCGCTATGGTCTGTGCACGGGGTGAAGGCAGGACGAGACAGGACAAGGCAGGACAGGGTTGGATGGATGGATGCAGATGGATAGACGGTGCTGGTTGCCGTATCATGGAATGCGAACGAATGCATGCGAGTAGGCAAGGGTGCGAGTGACACGGGGCGACGCGGCAAGACACGAACCGTCGTTGGCGCAAGACATTGGTCGTTGGCAGCCAGCCGACAGCTATCGTCGCATGCTCGCGGCCAAGATTGGATTATACAGTTTGCTTGGTACAGCTGCTACCTTGGCGCCGGCTACAGACAATCTATCCTCGTACTGCCACCTACGAAGGGGGCACGGCAGCAAAGGCCTCGGTGCCTGACGCCTGGCCGGGACGAACAGGCGGCGGGGGGAGGAACATGGACGAGTACGTCTGTGGCACAGCGTCAGCATCAACATCATCTCGGTAATTATCAGGCGGGGGAGAGCGTCTTACGACGACGAGTGACATGACTGCGAGTGAATTAGCATGGGAGCCGGATCTACTTGGGATGGGAGTATGCATACTAGACATGCCGACCTGGAAGTAAGCAGGCGTAGTCGACGTCTTCCTCTGCTCGGCCGTCTCAGCCAGCCAAGCCTGGATAGCAAAGACTACAGCAACCCTGCACTGCGTCAGTCATGCGACGTCGCACACACACACACACACAGACTGAAGACAGCAGACGACTCACCAGCCGATCATCCTGTGCAGCACCGTTCCACGTCAGTCATCATGGCCATTGCAATTGGGCGGGATTGCCTCGATATCAATACGCTGGGGTAGTGCGTACTTGTTGCGCGTGAAGATCTGGGGGGAACTATATCAGCGTGCAGCATGGTGGCGACTAGGCCAGCGTGACTTACAGCAGCCATGGGCAGCGTGCTCGACAGCGTGCCTGCAAAGTCGCCATTCAGATTAGCAGGGTGCGCGTGTGCAGGACAGCATCGTCAGCGGGAGACGGCAGGGCGCTGCTCACTCGACATGTCGCCTTCATCTTTGCTCTTCTCGGGCTCGGCATAGGGCACGACTGCACGACCATGTTAGCCACGTGACCAGACAGACACAGGGTGTTGAGCCCCTATGACGGGGGCGTTGGCTGCCAGCGCCAGAGAGCCAGGGCTGGCGAGCGGTTAGTCACGTACTGAGGTCGGCGCGGCGCATATCTTTTTTCGAAGCCATGGTCGAGATTGGGGGGGGCCGGCGGTGTGGGCTGTTGGCCGATTTATCTACCGTGGTGGAGACTGGTGGACGTAAGACGAGTGTGATGGGCGTCGTCGTGGTCGTGGGCTGGGAGCGAGGCCGGGATTGCCTGATAGCACTAGGCCCGTCGTCGCCGCTCCCCCATGCTTGCCTCGCTCTATCGTAGCACCGGATCATCGTCTCCGCTGCTGGGCTGGCAACATCCTCTAGACTGCCCACTAGCCGACACGCCTCACGTCGTCCATCCTTCGGCCCCGTCCACCCTCCTCATCTCCCGACCACCACATCTCTCCCTGTGTGGTGCTGGCAACAGTCGCGAGCACATGTCCCCGTCGCCCTGCGGCTGCTCCCATCTGCATCTCCATCTATACCACTACACCTGCCTCTCAGCTCGCCCAGCCACAGCAGCCCCGGCGCCCTCCCTTTGCCCATCTGCATGCGCCTGATTCAACAATGAAGTCGCCCCCTGTGCGATGACTTCTCGACCTGGCCCGGGGATTCACGAATCTCTTCAGAATCGTGGTAGCGGCCTGCCTCCTCGGTCCCAGGTGCAGCGTCGGCCGGCCAAGCCCATCTCAACGCTTGTCCAGCCCGACTGCATCGACCCAGCCCTGGAAGACGACCGCCCTCCTACACACAATGCTGCAAACGATGCTGCGCGCCCTCCCCCGCGGGGACGCCCGCCGCTCTTCTATACCGCCATGCCCAACTACGCCCTCGACATGCCTATACACGCCTTCCCTTATCAGCCAACCGCGAACCTCCCCCTTCCCCCACGCCCGGGTTCAATACATCTAAGAGATGCGTCTCAGCAACGTCGCATATGGCCCGGCGGCTCCGGAGTCAAGGACACTCCAAAGCCAGGCGCGTCTGAAGTCGTCGCGCCTCCCGTCCATTTTCCCGGTGGTAAGGCTGCCGATGTGTTCCCGTGGACTGGTAATAGTGCCGAGGATAACTTGTCCGAGGCGCTTGTCAAGGCAGGTGTCAGCAATAAGCCCCAGATCATGAACGAGTCCAATACGGCAAGGCCCTCGCTGATAAACAACCTGAAAAACAAATCTGGCCTCAGTACACTATCCACCCTGTTTGTGGCCGTCCTGGAGAAGAGGCAACAAACCGGCCGCTTACAGGCCCCCAACACCTTCAAACCCCCACCTCGACTAACACTTAGAGATTCCACTCGTGAGCAGTGGCTGCACGATCTAGCAAATCCGACCACAGGCCTCCGTCGCCTCAGCCGCACCATACCCCATGGGCTCACTGGCAAAGTGCTACTGGAACAATGTCTCAACAAGAACATACCGCTCCCGCGAGCCCTGTGGCTGGCCAAGTGTGTAGGTATCAACGAGCTGCGCGCTCACAAGAGAAAGGGACAGGCTGGTACTGTGACATGGGGAAGAGGCTGGACCAGTTCCGTGGAGCAATTTATAGACGGTGTTATTGGCGGAATAGGCCAAGGCGATTGGAAACCACGAATCACGTATGCCCTTCAACTGGCTACCCATCTCTACAAAGAGCACCTTTTGGACGACGACCACTTTCTCGACTGGATAGTCAATGGCTTGGACACATGTGCATCGGAGCGTCTATTCATCTGGCTGTTGGTTGTTTCCATTTCACACTACTGGGCAGACGTTACGTGCTGCCGCCGCCGCGGCAAGCGTCTTGCTGAGTCGTTGCTCAACCAACTTGACAGGATCTATCGACTAGAGGAACAGGGTCCCTACATGGCTGTCTTGCAATATCTGGAAAATACTCTTGTCAGACTACTTGCAACACGACCAGCATGTTTACTACTCCCGACATCGTGGACGCAGTACAGCCCTCTTCTCCAGAAACTTGCAGAGAGGCGGAACCATGCACACGTCACCCAAGCCATCCGGAGACTCGAGCAGCGAAACTGCAGGTTGTTAAAGGCTCCACAGAAACCATCATTCGCTTCACAAACGCCCGCCGGCCGAGTTTATCGCATCTTAGACTCTGTTGACTACAATAGGCCAGTCCGCATCGAAGACCTGTCTTACGACTGCATGGAGATTATTGCAGATGCGCCCCGCCTAATCAGTGTTCTCCTTCGCTGGACTTGCACGTACTATCGAGAAGGTGCACACAGAGTGTATCTGGCGACTCGGTTACTACGGCGATGGAATCATCTCGGGGCCGACGTTTATGAGGGCATCATTTCGTATTTGCGCGAAATGACATGGGTTGCAACAGGCGATCCTAGCCTTCTTTTCAAGGTTGTTGCAGAACTGGTTCGTTCCAAAACATTCGCGCTCGGACGCTACCTACAATGGCTTATTGCTACTGGATCCGTAGGGCATGGTGCAGATCTTTCTGCGGTAAGTTGCCTTCATCAGCGTGATGAGTCTACTCTAATCCGTTACCAGCCTGCCTCTTGGCCACTGCGTCTAATCACCGAGATACCCCTTACTGGACTGCCTGATCAGATTCGCACCCTACGGAGCACCCTCCTTCGTGGGACCGTACACTCTGCAGAATCGGAGCAAAGAGCCCTTACCTACGCCAAACATATGATGTCTCAGACTTTGCCTAGTTTGTTTGGGCTCTACAATTCTACTACGGACGTGAATGAAGTTGAGCTAGACAAGCTTAGTCCGACCGTGAAGTTTGAGCTAGGTATCTGGTTACGTCGACAAGTCGCTCAGTATGCAGAAGTCAACGAGCAGTAAGGCCTTTTATTAACACGTACGGTAGTTCGCTAACTGTCTATAGTGTACCTACCAAAGATGCACCAGGAGAAGAGACTGCTGCAGTGTCCTTGCTAACGGCGTTGGATTTCCATATTGTAAGGTCCTACCTCGAACGTTTTGGGGATCTCGCTATACTTGCGGACGTTGTTGGCATCGCGACTTCATCTTTGGATTCCAGTGTTCTTGCTTCCACTGCGGACACGATTAACTACCACGCCAAAGCTTTCCGTGCCATAGGTGCCTTCGACCCTCTATTTGCCAGAGTTACAGCGAGATATGCCGCCTTGCGAACGATCCGGTTCCCCGATCGCGAGCTCCTGCTCAGCCTTGCCAGTCTAGCTCGCACCGCCCAAACTGATGGACAGCTCCCACAGCTTCTCAACTATGATTTAAGCCAACTCAGCCAGCGTAACTCGCTTATTGCCTGTTCACCTGCCTCTGATAACATGGGTGAAGTTATGCAGACAGGATCCTCCTCTGATGACGAAATTGAGCGTATCCTTTCTAGTGGTACCAGTATGGACCAGCAGATGATGGGTCGAGTACTCCGCAAGATTGTAAGCAACATAGAAGAGCATTCAGGCAAGGGTTCTGTGCATCTGAACAGCCATCATGGATGGTTCCATCGACTCCGCTGTTTCGATGAACCAACTTTTGATATGGTTGTGAATGAATGGCTGGCCTCAAGCTTGATGGCTCAAAGAACCGACAGCTTGCGAGTAGCTCTGCCCACCCTAGCTGGCTCTGGCTGTGTTGCTCTAACTTCTTTCCTGGAAATTTTGCGAGCCTGCGTTGCAAGGTTCAAGACAAGCCCATCTGAAGGTTGCTTCCAGAGCGCGCTGAAGGGTATGCACATTATCCTGCCGTCCGATGCGCTGGCTCAGTCATGTTCACCCCAAGATGCGTATCGATATCGCCTCGAGCAGCGAAAGCTATGCTTAGAGACTGAAGGGCGTTTCATGCAGTGTCTGGGTGAGCTGATTGGGCTTGGCTCGATAATCTCTTCGCACAAGGCTCAAACACAGCTTGCAAGTTTGCTGCGCAGTAGGCCTGTGCTATCGATTCTGAATACTTACATCGCTACCGATCCAGGATGTCTGAGTAAGCTAAGTAAAGACGTTTCGAGTGATTGCCTGAATCAGTCGCTAGATGCCCTTCTTGATCCAAACGACCATTTAGGTTTATCTCAGAAACCTCCTGAACAGCAGGTGGCTACGGTATTTTCACTTGCTAGCGAGCTGTCATTGCCCATCTGCCAGGCGGCTATTGAACGAATCTTCTCTTCCCGAGCGACCGCGTCTGAGGGCCCCAGTGAGGCGCTATCTGCTACCCTTCTCAATGCCATCAGAACAGCTGTGGAGGAGGACCGACCATCCGGACTAGAGCTTCTTGCGAGTTTAGACGCTTCGCTGACAGGGCAGATACGACAGAATGCAGAGCGTGAGATTATCAACGCTTCCGCTTTCCTGACTGCATTGTCGACTACCAAGGTAGAAGAGTCGGAGGTTGTTTCGCCCAAGACGGTCCAGAAGTTCCTCGCCGTCATCGATCTAACTCCCAGCAAGGGCGCTGAAAATACGGAACAATCTGGCATGCTTCAAGCTTTAATTGAGAGGCTTAAAGGCATGACTCAAGCCCTGGATGACAACAAGCTTTCAGTATTAGACTTCTACGCTTGGTTGACGGCTCTCCTCCGATTGGCAGTGTCCCACGCTTCTACAATGATTAGCAATGCTACGCATCCGTACCAGACAGCTATGATGAGTGTCATGGCAGCCATGCTCACTCACCCCACTTTGGAACTGTATCCTACAATCACTGAACATGTGTTTGACGTTACAGTATTCCTCTCAGACTACATCTCTGATGATGTACGATTCCATGTCACCCGGCTGGATGGTGCTCGACTCGCGAATGACTCACGTTGCGTCTTCATTCTCGGGGTGACAGCGCCTGTTGATGGCTGGCTCGTACTTGCAAGACCCGTCAATGCTCCTCCAAATCAAACCTCGTCACAGCCACCGACACCTACACCATTGCAAGGACAGCCAACACCGTACCAAAATCCGCAAGCGCAGGCTACGGGATCTTCGACACCTCAACAACGGTATACGAGCCAGCAACAGCAACGACAGCAGCAGATGCAGGCAGCCCAGCAAGCGCAACAAACGCGCAACATGCAGCAATACTCACAGCATCCACAAAACAAGATGCTCCCCGCCCAGCTCCAGCGAACACCTTCAGGCCAGGCCACCCCATCACCACTCTCACAAATGCAACAGATGCAGCAGATGCAGCAGCGCGCTATGCAACCTTCGCCTGTATATTCACAACGCCCAACCCCTGCAGCGAGTCAGGGCCAGGGGGTCACGCAGGCGCCTGGCAAACTGCAATTGAAGCAAGAGAAGGAAATCCGACACTATCCTTTCGTCCAGCCGAGATGGGAAATCCTAGCCGAGAGCTCAGGCAATCCCACTGGGAACGAGACTGCAATCAACTTGAGTCTCTTCGGAGCACGTAGGGTATAACAAAATCCCCATGTCGACACTTTTCCTTCTACGAAAAACCCGATCCCATCACATACTCTGAAGGGAAGGGCTTTTTTGCTAAAAAAAAAACCCCCCACCTTCGCTTCGTGTATGTTACTTTTCGTACCCTCGTTATCTCGTTTGTTTCTCCCAGCAGATTTGTGATATTTCTTTGAGAGGGGGGATTTTTGGGTCCTCCAGAGCATGAAGCATGGCGTTATCCCGGGTTGAACTGCTATGATCTGCTTATGACATCGCATTACACCGGAGTTTGTTATTGTTGTTTATTATTCCTTTTTTTTCCATGACCGAGAGAAGAAAAGAAACATTCGCAAAGCTCATATATTTCGGCATGCGAACGTTTTTTTGGTCATTCCTCTTGGGCTTTTTTTTGGTTCGAAACGGGTCTTTCGGGTATTGGGATTATATATGTATGTTGCGTGTGTTATTGTTTACTTGCATTTTTTTGGTTTGTTGGAGGGGGAGTGGGAAAGCTCTGCTTGCGATAAAAGATTAACATATGAGCTACGGGCGTTTTGAAATGAAGGGGAATCTCCGCGTGCGAAATGGCGTGTGTCTGTGTGTAGCTTAAGTGGAAACTATGTATATTGTTTTTTTTTTGATATTATTGTATATTTTGCGTGGTGTTCGGTTATTAGGTAGCTTGGACAGGTAAAGGCATTTAGCTTGTTTAGATTTTTCCAGAAAGAAAAATGAAAGACAAAATATTGTTTGTTGATCCTTGTCAAAGCAAACCACTAACCTCGACTGATATCGATCCTGTCAAGACAAAAAAGGTTAACCATAAGTAACCTTTTCCTAGAAACTCCAGTATATACGCCCCAACCATCCCTCCCCCTCCCTTTTAACCCTCACCTGCCAGACCGACTAAACCCCACCTCACACTCCCTAATCCCACACCAATTCTCAAACATATCCCCCAGCTCCACCACCTTTTTTCCCTCCTCGTCCTCATCCTCCTTCCTTCCCTCCCCACCCCCTTTCTCCCACGTCTCAACCACAGTCCACACATCAAACGCCGCCTCATCCACCGGCCCGCCTCCGGCCCCCATCGTCCTACTAATTCCCAAATACGGCTCCAACCCCTTACAAATCGCCACACAATCATCCAGCAAACTCCAGTCTGCTGGCTCCTCGACCAACTCCGGGTCTGCAAATCCGACATGGCGTAGCACGGGGGGCGCGCCGTTGCCCAGCGCGTACGACACCGTGTGCCCCGTGAGCGGCGACGTGAAGGTGTGTACTGGGTGGCGTGGGGAAGGGAAGATGGGGGTGTAGGCGTCGAATTCGTTGAGGCGGCGGAGTGTGGTTTCCGGGGAGGAGGAGGAGGAGGAGTAGTATTTGCGAGCTAGGGCGCGGGCGCGGCGGGTGTGTGCGGTTAGGATTGCGATGGCGGGGTGGGGAATGTAGCGTGTTGTTTTTATTATTACTTTTCCATCAGTGTTGTTATTGTTATTGTTATTGTGATCGTTTGTTTTCTGACAAGCGAATGTGGGAGGGAGAGGAGGAGGCACGACGCCTGGTCCGCCATTGTATAGGAATTGGCACCAGGGTTTTACGCCGCTGATCCAAGGGCCGGTGTCGTATTCACCGCTGGAACGCCATACTTCGCCTCGCGGGTCGTAGAGGATGGTGTCTTGGGTTGGATGCGCGGCGGCCGCAGTGTTGATGCTTTGTTTCCGGCCCCAGAGGACTACTTCGACGAGTTCGACGGTGTCTCTGACGTTTTTTACAAAGGCTTGCGCTTTTGCTGCGTTTCGGGCTCGATATGCTTCACTGACACCCACGCACTGGGACTCTAATATCAGGCCGTCGATGAGCCATACTGCGCTTTCCTGCCATATGTCAAAAAGGTGAAACCATATGGATTGCATGATCGCGCTGTCGTGGGCATAAAAGTCGGCATAGTAGTCTAGGAGCAGGGCAGCACAGGTCCAGTATGCGCGTGTGGCGACTATTCCGCAAAATTCACAAGGCCAGCGGCGCTTGTTGGGGTCGTGCGGGCAACGAGGGGGCATGAGGAGAGATTTTATGAGTTTGTAAGTTTGGCCAAAGAATATGGTATCCTCTTTCTGTGGATGAAAAGGTTTGATCGCGTGGTATGATGTTGATATTGGAGGCGTAATTGTGTAGTCTGAGACGATGATCTTTGGGAGCAATAGTCTCCGCTCCATGACGCCTATGTTGGTCAGTTGAGTTAGTGTGACAAACAGTACCTGTAGAAACGTGGTGTTTGGAAAGTGGTCGATGTGAGGTGGTGAGTGGGCGCCAAGACTATATGGCTATGACGATTGGTAAAAAGGTGAAACTGAATTACAACCAATACAGTGAGGGGTGATGGTATTCTTTGTATAAATCAAACTCCGTTCCGACCGCCAAGACTTTCTCATCCCTAATACGTTGTTGCCTACCACCTCGACATGCGGCTCAATGTGCTCATTCGCCCATGTTGCATGTTGCTCAGGAGCGCTTCCTCGAGAGCCGACTCACTAATTCCAGCATCTGATTGACGTCAGCTAGTGTCAATCTACAGTTCGATTCAGAACTCACCATCGATATCACTGAAGCTGCTTCCCATGCTGGGGGTACCTTCACTACCTTCTTTTCTAGATCGTGGTCCACCACTCCTCGGGCTACCAAGCCGACCTAACGCTGCACGGTGACCTAGAGGTGGACTCATAGGACTCTTCGCTGCCGATGGAGGCCCTCCTGAGCTGGTCATTGATGACGCTGTCTCAGTAGTAAGAGACTGTACATCAATTGACTTTTGTCTCGATGGTGGATCGGTCCTGGAGCGATGGGGGAGCACGGCCTTTTGCTCTGATTTAGTACTACCGCGAAACTGTGCGTCCTGTGCAAATTTGCTACTACTTGGCTGCGTTCTTGCTGCAGACGCAAAGGGCAAACTCGTCTCATGAGAGCCAGACTCATCGAACTCTTGAGCACCGTCGCCTTCATCGAACGTAGCAAGATCTCGTGGGCGCTTCTGTTGGAAACGAGGAGGTCTCTTAAACAACTGACTGCGGTGAACTGGATGGTCCGCATCCGACAAAGAGGATGAACTTGAAGATGATGACTCCGGGATGTCGGGTGAGACATCCCCATCATTGCGGTAACCTGGGTGAGGCAAATTTGAGGCTTGAGTCCTTTCCTCTGACTTGCGGCTTGTCAGATTGGGACGCTGGGTAGACCTAGTAGACAGTGTTCGGGCGGGTGCCTGAGCATGTGCTCGAGACTGAGTGATTGTAGTCGTAGAGGGTGTCCTTGAAAGAGAAGGGGCTAATTTTGTTAGAAGACTTATCTCCTAAGATCGCCTGCAGTCCGTCATCGGAGATACTTACCAGGGGTCGCCACCTCTGCGTTACGCAAACTAGGGCTTTCTCTCGAACGCCCGGCCAAGACAGATGGTGTCCTTCCAGCTACTCATGGTTAGTCACGGACACTATCGTGGGAACAGATCGTACCTCCAGACCCGGCACTACCGCCTCTTCGCATGGCAACACCACCTACAGCAGTCATGGTACTGCCGACTGTAGGTGATGACGGAACAGCATTCGTGATGCTGACCTTCTTCATCTGGTTTCGAACATGGTCAAGATGTCTTTCGTACAACCATGCTGCTTGCTGCAGAAGAAAGGTGGGCGGAACCTGGAACTTGTCCGCTCTAAGGTGAAGTAAGCAAGGCTGGCATTTCCATTACGATGCACGTGCGTACAACTCAACCCCTATATCATGTCAGCATCTATCCTAGTATATACATACCACAATACACTAACAGTTCAAATCACTAGTCTTTGACGACTTGGATATAACTTTCCAGAGTTGCCGATCTTTCTCGGCATCCCATTGTGCCTAGGCAATGGTCAGATGATGCCTCCAAAAGGCAGACAGGGGCAACTTGCTTGTGGCGGATCTTCAAAGTCGCCCCGAATAAACGGAAGGCGTATCAGTGCCGTGAACTGAACCGAAGACATGTGGACATGTGGAGATGGTAATATGGACCTACAGGGGTGTAGAAGGGATGGACGGATGGTTGAGTGAGGTGTGGTTATGGGGCTAGGGTGCTAAATAGAGTTTGGTGTGATGATATCTACGCGCCGTGCCTGATTGGGCTGACGTAGTCTCTCTGTCGATGAGACAGTTCAGAGACGAAACCAAAGCTGTATTTTAATTCTTCTTAACATAATTAGACGCATTAAATATAAATGTTGAATTAGTGTATTTCTGAATCGGAACAAATAGTCTTGCATGGCTCTCAGAACCAAGCGCCTTGCGTATCGTACGCCACAGCGCCTGCGCCACACTCGCCCCGCCAATTGCTCATGCAGGGCATAAAATACTCATGCATAAAACTTCCTTTCCAGTCATCCCAGCAACTCAATTCAACAAACCTTGACAAAGACAGCCAAAGATGTCTTCCAAAGCCGTCACCAATATCGACGTTCAAGGCAAGCTGCCAAAAGTCGCATCCGGAAAAGTGCGCGATCTGTATGCGATTGATGATGATACCCTGCTCTTCGTCGCTAGCGACCGCATATCAGCCTATGACGTGATTATGGAAAATGTGAGTTTTCAGAAGAGACAAACTAATAGAGAGTTTCCAAGTCAATTATGTTAACGAGATGGTCAGGGAATCCCAGGCAAAGGCGCCCTACTGACAGCAATGTCCATCTACTGGTTCAACTATCTACCAACCAAAGTGCCTGGATTGAAAACGCACTTCATCACCAATGATCTACCTTCAGCCATTACGAGCCAGACGGATCTCAAGGACCGCAGCATGCAAGTCCGCCGTCTGCAGATTCTGCCCATTGAGTCTATTGTTCGTGGGTACATCACGGGATCTGGGTGGTCAGAGTACACCAAGTCTGGAACCGTCAATGGCATCAAGATGCCAGAAGGGTTGATCGAGGGACAGAAGCTGCCGCGGCCGCTTTGGACGCCGAGTACAAAGGCAGAGGTTGGTGGTAAGGATGAGAATATTAGTCCCGAGAAGGCGAGGGAGATGATTGGGAATGAGAAGGTTGCAAGCAAGGTTGAGGAGCTTTCGTTGGCTATCTACACTGCTGCTGCATCTCGCGCAGAAGAAGTAGGGATCATCCTCGCTGATACTAAGTTCGAGTTCGGTATCGATGAGAAGGGTGAGGTGGTGCTGGTTGACGAGGTTCTGACGCCGGATAGCTCCAGGTTTTGGCCAAAGGACACTTGGGAGCAGAATCTTGGCAAGGCACAATCAAGCTTCGACAAGCAGTTTTTGAGGGACTGGCTGACAAGTAATGGGTTGAAGGGTAAAGAGGGAGTTGAAGTTCCTACTGACATCGTGGAGAAGACTGCGGCGAAATATCGGGAGGCATATGAGAAACTTACGGGCAAGACGGCATAAGCAAAGCAGAAGTGGACGCTTAGTGAGGAAAGGAACTTAGAATGCCTAGTCACAGATGATTTTGCTGTTTCTTTATGGGTATGTGGTTATCATTAAGCTAGGATGTAGATGCATTATGTAGTTGCTCGCTATTACAAGAGTAACTATACTTGTACATGTATATTGAAATAAATCGTGGATATCGTTGCAGAAAAGACAGTTGGTTCAGGACAGCGCCTCCTAGTCCTGTCTCCTTCCTAATTGGTTACTGTTCTACACAGAGTAGTCGCTCTTGACTCTGCGCTGGGAATCAGTGTCTAAAAAACTTCCACGGCTGCGGGTTGACTTTGTGGAACGGTTGCGACGCATCTTTGAAGAACTGTCACCACCAAGACGACCACCAAGGCAGAACATGATGGTAGCCAGGAAGAAACAAGCTACAGCAGCCCATGTGAATCCCATGAGGTAACGGCCGATGCGGGCTTGGAAGCCGGCGGATCGGAACCCATCGCGACCTTTTACAACCCATGCGCTGGTGATCATTAGCGTTTTCCATTGACCATTATTCTATGTAAAACTTACGTCATGAGAGCGGCAGCGAGGGCCTGGAAGAAGAGGGCAATGGAGGTCATGAGAGATGACAGGTATCCTCCAAGACGGCTGAAAAGAGCCAGGAGACCCGAAGCCAGGGCAACGGCAGCAAAGAAAAGAGCAATTAGGTAGAAGGCAAACATGAAGCGAGACAGATAGAAGTACTGCTTCGTGCCGAGGAAGGCATCAGGGATGTTCTGCTCAGTGCCAAAGTTCCTTGGTGGGTCGAAGGGAAGAGCGGGAACAGGTGAGCCACAGTTTGCGTTGCGGCCATTGCTTGGGTTTTCACCGCAGATAGCAAAGAAGGTCCATCTTGAGGGGTTACGGGCGTTGGGAATGCCGTTGGTGGAGGCTTCGAGGAAGTAGAACCTGTCGAGAGGGGACTTGTTGACGCCGCCAGTCAGAATTGTCAAGAACTGGAAGAGAAGACCGGCAGCAACGAGCACGAGTGAAGCAATGGCGAGCAAGGGTCCTATTTTGCATGTCAGCGCATAGGCGACGGCGGAACAGAGCGGGACTGCATACTAGCCGGGCCTGCCATGGTGGTGAGAGGAGGATATCCAACTGTCGAGCTGTAACAAAGAGGACAGTGCCAGCAATGGTTGTCAGGGTTGCACAGGGGCCTAAATTATTATTGGAGATGAACAGCGAACATGTTCACTTGAAAGGGCCTGGGAGAGCTGGTTTAAGAAGTCGGGCCAAGCCATGACGTATGCTGGTGTGGGAGAGTCGGCTCTCTGGCGTCGTGGCTAGCTTCGTGACCTCACTAGGTTACGACACTATTAACGCGCGTTGCATCATCCCGGGGCACACAGCAAGGAAAAAGGGTCCATGGCTCGGATGGAAGTACGAAGTGGGATGAGGCCGTTTGTGTGTATGTGCAGCGGCAGCGGCAGCATATGGTAAATAGTGGAGGGCGCAGGCGCATTGAAAGGTTGCGCCCGGCTGCAACAAGGAGGGTCTGATTCAGGGCAGGGATCCGGGCCTTGCGCGGATAGAAGCGAGATCTACTGCGTCGACTCTGCGCCCGCCCATCGTGCCTGCGTGGCTGACCAAGACGGAGTCCTGCCTTGCTGCTTTGCTGCATCTGTCTTTTGACTGTGTGCGGGTGGGTGCTGTGTCCTGCCTTGGAAACCCACCGCCATCATGTCCACCGCCATATGGCCACCCATCGACGAGGACCGTCTCGCCCACGAACAGGCGGCATCCCAAGCGCGCGAGCTCGAGTGGCTGCTTGTCCAGCTGCGCGAGACGCTGCAGTCGCTCAAGGCCGGCCTAGACGAGTGTGCTGCCCTCCTTGCGCCCTCTGAGAATGGATCTACACTGGTGTTGACCTCTGTGCGCTCAGAGAGCCTCAAGGGCCTCATTACGCGCATCGGCACGCGCATCACAAAAGGCGTAGGTCATGGTCTGGTCGTTTGTGTATATTCGAGCACCTACTCACTGTCCCCAGAACATCAAGCTCCGCCTCGCAAGCCTCCCACCACCAAAGGGCTCGTTGACCTGGGACCTCGTCATCTCCTCTGCACCGCATGCGCCTACGCTCGTTGTCCCCCAGCTTACTTCTGTACGAACCTCCATCAACAGCTGTCTAGACGCCATCGATGTCGCTACCTGGGGAGGAGACGCGACCAACGCCCAATTCGTCTCGGGCCAACTCCAACTACTCCATGACCACATAATCGAGGCACAGGCTGCTCTCAAAGGCCACTCGCCCGTACAGCCTTCGTGGTGGGACAATCCCGTCGACGAGAATGTACGCTGCGTATCTACACAAACTAAGAGCTTTGCTGACTGTGATAGACATTTGATCCTCCACTGCCTGCAAACGTATCCTTTCACCTGTTCGTCTTCGACGCTGCCCTCGTCCTCGAAATCCGCACACTAGAGCCCCATCATGCGGGGGACACCGGCTCACTCACTGGATTCAGCATCCGCAACACCTTTGCATCAGCCCTCGGTGGCACACGAGCGCCTACACATGACGAAGCCGACCGCACCTTCACGTACAAGAACCGCGAGGTCCGCGTCAAGGAGAAGATCCGTGTCGAAAGCCAAGATCCAGCCTTGATATCCGCCTCAGCAAAGCTCAACGCACTTGGACACACAGTCATGCTCAGCCGAAAGGCTCTCAACATTGTAATGGGTCGAGACGAGTAAATGGACTAACTCCGCGCAAATGTGATAGCAGCCAATTGCACCATCGGCGATTGGGTCAGTATGCCACTCAGAATCCTTCTTTTTCCGCGGGGATGTCACTAGTGCGATCGCGCCATATCGGCTCGTCGCTATCGGAACAACAATTCGCTATGCCCATTATCAATTCTGTGGCCGAGGAGTAATCGTATTCAGTATTATCTTTGCCCATAAAACAATTACCCCTCCTTGTTGGAATTGGATTTGGTATTTTTTGCATCACTCCAATCTCCATTATGGCGCCTGCACTTCTCACTGCAGTCGATGTGACATCGCACATCCATCTTATCGTCGGATCCAACCCACTTGCAGGCGCGCGATGCACACGCTCAATAGAAGTTGGTGCGAAACCAATACTGCTTGCGCCCGAAGACGCCACCCTTCACTACGGCCTTGCGAAACGTATCGAGGCTGGCGAAGTACAATGGTTGAAGCGAAGTTTCCAAAATGAGGATTTGACAACACTTGGACGTCCTGAGGTGGATGGTGTAGTAGACGCTGTATTTGTTACTTCTGGCGGAAAGAATGGATCGGGTAAGTGGTTATAGTATACTCTGCCCAGTTCTGTCTTCTGACTCGCCACAGCCACCCAGATCTCGAACCTCTGCCGAAGACTACGCATTCCAGTCAACGTCGCTGATGCCCCGAATCTCTGCTCCTTCACACTCCTTTCTACACATACCGACGGCCCTCTTCAGATTGGTATCACTACTTCTGGAAAAGGCTGCAAACTCTCTGCAAGAATCCGGAGAGAGATTGCGGCGTCTCTCCCACCACGTCTAGGTGACGCGGTTGAGAAGTTGGGTACACTACGAAGACGCATATGGGAGGAAGACCATGCAGCGGAACTCTCACAGGACTTGGAGGTGGAAGAGGAGGACAGTGGACAACCAGCGACGTTTAACAAGTTGATTTTGGAAGAGAGCAAGGAAGCAGCACGGGGCCGCCGTATGCGTTGGCTCACACAAATATGCGAGTACTGGCCGCTGCGTCGCCTTGCAAGCATCACTGATGCAGACGTGAACATGCTCTTCCGCGAATTCGCCAGCAGCAGCCCCTCCAAAGTCGGGCCCACAGCTACCGCACCTCAACGAGTCGGCCGCATCATTCTTGCAGGCTCCGGTCCCGGAAACCCAGATCTGCTCACTCGCGCCGCACACAAAGCCATCCTCTCTGCTGACCTCATCCTTGCCGACAAACTCGTCCCCGCACCCATCCTTGATCTCGTACCCCGCCGCGCAACCGTGCACATTGCCCGAAAGTTCCCCGGCAATGCAGACAAAGCGCAAGAAGAACTCCTAGAAATGGGATTAGAGGGACTAAAAGCCGGCAAAGTGGTCGTGCGAATAAAGCAAGGAGACCCATACATCTACGGTCGCGGAGGAGAAGAATACGACTTCTTCCGTGCCCATGGCTTCATCCCCAGCGTACTCCCAGGCATCACAAGTGCACTCAGCGCACCCCTTTTCGCTGCCATACCTGCCACGCACCGCGGCATCGCAGATCAAGTCCTCATCTGCACCGGTACGGGTAGGAAGGGTGCTCCGCTCGATCCCCCGGAATTCGTCGCTTCCCGCACACTAGTCCTGCTTATGTCTCTGCACCGCCTCTCTGCTCTCGTCGATAGCTTAGTCGCTAAAGCGTATCCGGCAGACCTCCCTGTCGCTGTGCTTGAACGCGCTTCGTGTCCTGATCAGAGGGTCATACGTACGACGCTCGAGCATGTTTGTGCGGCTGTTGAGGAGGAGGGGAGTAGACCTCCTGGACTCCTTGTCGTGGGTAACGCTTGCAAAGTGCTTATGAAGTATGAGCAGCGATGGGTAGTCGAGGAGGGGTTCCATGGGCTGGATAATCTGGGTGGCGATGGGGAGTTGGAGATTAGTAGGCTTACTGGGAGTGTCGATGCTGCTGCCCCTGTCGCTGTAGCGTAGAGACGATAAGAAATGAACGATCCAATGCTATTATCCCTATCTTTTTGCTTTGACGAGAATGCTTGAACAAGTACACAAACTCAACTTGAAATCAAGTCTCATCACAATATCCAAGGCAAAGTAGTCACAATCAGTGATGATTCTCATTTCATCATTCCATCTCATACCCTCATTCCACGCATATCTATCATATATCGGCAATGACGCCTCATCCATGTATACACACACACACACATTTCAAACTAGTCCCCTTCGTTTCCTTTCCTCCATCTGTCTATAACACCATCTCATATTTTTCATTCCATTCCTTTCCTCCATGTGCATCATTAAAAAAAAGAAGAGAGAAATTCGTACAGTTACATTGGGAATTGCCAGTCCAATAAGCGTGGACTGGGAAACCAAAAAAAAAAACGCCAATCCCGAGCCATTGAGTCCGTAGAAGAAGAAGAAGAAAAAAAAGGGGGGGAAGGAGGATTCGGAGGCTATCATGCAATATAAAGAAACGCCCATAACACCAATGCTAAGATCCATCAAAAAACGTTTTTCTTGATCGTGCGATCGTCTTCGTCATCGTAACTGTAATGTTGTGCAGTTCTTCGAAGATTCCGTAAGGCGCGTAAAAAAAGTGTGTGTGTATGTGAGGGTGTATGTATTTCACACCTGACTGGTCCAACTCTTCCTCTTATGGTCATGCTGCTGCTCCTCCCAAATAACGAGTTCGCGACCACTTCTCTCACCGCCGCGACGCACGCGATCGATACCGAGGTGTTCGAGGCCGTCGCGGCCGACGTGGATACCGAAGCCGTATCTAATCTTTCCGGGGTCGATGACCGAGTCGTGCTGACCTTCCTTCCTCGCCTTCTCTTTCAGCGCGGGGTCCGTGGGGGAATCGGGGCGGAGGTTGCTACGGGAGGGGCGAACGAGCGAAGCGACGGAGCGGGCCCAGGTGCGTTCTGCGTAGGTGGTGCCCATGAGGCGAGCGACGAGGTCGGGTTTTGTTTGGGGGTGGGCGAAGGCGCGGTCGGTGAGGATGGGGGATTGGTAGAGCCAGCTGATGATTTCGCAAAGGGTGTTGCTGCGGTGGGGGAGGGCGGCTCGGCGGCGACCGGGGATCAGGGCGAAGAGGCTGAGGGTGTAGAGGGCGAGGAAGAAGCAGAGGGCGTAGTAGCCGGGGAGTTCGGCGGCGACGCGGACGTTGCGCACGTCGCCGTAGTATTGGGTCCAGAAGCAGCCGCCTGCGAGGATGGGCAGGGACATGGAGACGAAGGAGACGAAGGATAGGACGGCTGTTTGGAAATGCTTGTTCTCAAGCGCAGCCAGGGTTACTGAGAAGGGCAGGCGGCAGGCATAATCGACCAGCAGAGAGGTTTCAGCAGTGGCTCCGCCCTTGGATGCGAGCGACATGTATGGCTGGAGTACTCGGATAGAGTAGTCGAGCGACAAGAGCGCTAGGAAGAGGAATTGGCCGATGAGTGCTGGGATGAACGAGTACAGGAAGTTCGAGGCGGAGAAACCATCGGTGCCTGTACGAGCAAAGACCCGAGGCAGGAAACCGAGACGAACAGCATCGTTCACAAAGCTGACGACGTAGAAGGCGATCAACAGGATACAGGCGATGACAATCCAGGCAATGACTGAACCGTCCTTGAGCCACCAGGGCAAATAGCGAAGTCGCACGTTCGGGCTGCGAATATCCATGCGGATCGAAAAGTCGTTGCCTTGAGCTACGTCAAGATTTGCGCGGTCTGGTCCTTGCTCTCTGATGCGCCCCTCCTCGACCTGGAATCTCCGGATCTCAGCGCCTTCCTCTCCAATACCGTAGAAAACGTCGCTTGGTCGCTTCGTAGTAGTCCAGTAGCCAAGGCGGTCAGCACGGTTAGCAACATTGTTCCAGTCACCCTTGTCGAAAGTCTCCGAGTTGTTGTAATCTCCTAGGTTATTTGAGCGCTCCAGAAGGGCGATGATGTCTGCGAGCGATCGCGGGTCCCATTTCAATCCAGTCGGGCTGCGCATGAGGAAGACCATGAGGTAGATCAGGACGAGCACCAGAAGGATGTAGAGAACAATGACTGTCCAAATGACACCTTGTACAGCGACCCATCGCCAAGCGGAGCGTGCCACGTTGTATCGTACGTTGAAACTGGCAGCAAGAAGAGGAACCGTCCATGCGAATAGCCATGAAATGACAAAAAAGGCACAGATACCGGGATGTCCGGCGCGGAAATGCTGGATATTTGGCAAAACGAACTGCATCGGGTACAGTCGAAGAAACACGGCTTCGGATCTCCGGTGGAACGAGTCTGAAGACATGGATATGAACGGAACAATGCGTTGAAGGGCCGCCTGGATCTGGATGAGCCAAAGGAACAAGAGCATGCCCAGCAAGGTTGGGAGATATCGGAAAACAAAGTAGCGAGTGTCGCCAAAACCACCATAGTCCCACAATCCGTAGGCTTCATCACGGTTGGAGTAGACAGCGGCGAAGATAAGCGCACCGAGCATGAGTAGGCATAGGAAAATGAACAGGCCGAGCGACAGCGGGCGAAGGACGGCGGGTAAGAAGTGAAGTGATGAGTGTGGCTGGGAGTGTGCTACGAAAACATCCTTTTGTCCCCGAGTAGGAGAAGGTGACTGCTGTTCCCTGGACTTGTGGGATTTGTGGGATTTGTGATAGGGCCCGTCTGGCTGTGTAGCCATGGGTGCTGGGGCAGTGGCCAGTGGTGTATATGAGTGTCTCAACGACTTGCGTGCGGGTCTGTGCTGTTGCATTCTCTCCTGTGTCTGTTGCTCCAGTGCCATGTATCCCAGGCCATTGTCAGGAATGATTCTCTCGACGGGGTAATCGTCATCATCATCGTCTTGGACTGCGGCTGTGGGTCGGACCTCTGGATATATTCTTGAGCCTCGGACATCTTCATCTCGGGTGAGCTGGTCGATGGCGAAGCGAATGTATGGTGTGGTGTCATGGCCCGGAGTAGTTGCCTGCGATTCGGACTCCATGTCGTGGATCAGTTGGGATCGGCGGGCGTTTTGGGTTCCTGGCCTCGACTCCTCGGCAATGGTGGATACTGCTGGTGACTGAGGACGTTCGTGAACAAAGGAAGGCTGTGGAGGCTGCAGCTGTTGCCTGGGAATACCAACACCTCGTAGTGATGTTGTAGGGATGTCGGTGTGAGGGATCAATTGCTCATGACTTTGTACTGGTGTTTGGCGGTATGAGGGTGGTGTTTGGTAAACAGGCCTTCTCTCTTCACTTGAGCTGGACGCGTGCTCAGACGCGCTGTAGTAGCCTTCGGAGGCAGTTAGTGAAGCAGCAACGCTCTGTTGCGAGTTTTGGTGGGATAATTGGGGCTGAGAAACTGGCAATGGGATGAGTAAATGGGTGGGTGGTGAGTAGTGAGGCGGGCTCAAGCCGCATGCATACCGTTTGTCTGCTTGAGTTGGAATCCAGGCTCCCCACTCATATCTTCTTGGATCGACTAATCAAGTGGAGTCACGAAGGAATGTTTGCATTGTGAGCACATGCAGTAGCTGGGCGGCGACAAGTTTTCTACTCGAGATGGCTGGGTGTAACTATCGGGATCCGGATGTGTGGCGGGGGGCTGGGGAGGTTGGGCAGGACTGTCTCATCACCGCCGTCACCAATATTCTTGGTACGGCGCAAATGCAAAACCATGTGGAAGTAAGCGAGCAAAGAAACAAGTCCCTTTTATCTACAGCTTGTTATTCGCGGCCCTGACTGAGGTTGCGGTATGTCTGCTGTGTTGTCAATGGTGCCCTTCCCCGCGGCGGTGATGCGCTAGCCACTGCCCTGACGCGTCCAAGCTCCCCTGGCCGGGCCCCATCTTCACGAGCTGCTGGCACGAGCAGTCTTGTCATCTCCTGTTCCTCTTTTCTTTTGCATACGTTCCCGTGGTTTGGAACACGTCGCCATGGTCGACAAACATGCATCTGTCTCGTCATCTCCTACCTGCCTGGATACATGTACCCTCATCCTTTCCTCGCGGTCCGCCTGGGTGCACTCTACCGTCAGTGCAAAGAGAGTTCAGCGCACCCCGGCCCTTTAGTTCAACGATGCCGTCATCACAGCATGGCAGCGGGTTGCCAGAGCAGCTGCATTTTCGCCCATTACAAGTAATCGGCACGCAAAGCGCACAGGCGGCTTTGTTTACATGGCCGCCTTGAAACAGACAAGAGATTGTCAATGCAGAGCGACTCGAATTGCGATCCTTCCAGACAGATTTGGATTACTGTTCGCCGTTGGGTGCGCGGCCGGGTGTCTGCGTGGTCAATGTCGATCGCATCGCCAGAAAATCGCATCTAGTCAGTCTGTTGTTATCATGAATCTGTCTTCGTCGTGGGCTGTGTTTTTGGGCGCGTCGCTCAGTCATGACGGTGGGAGCTGCTAAGGGCGCAAAGCGCACTATTTCAGCACAGATGGGCTCAAGAGGCTTCACAAAGCCAGCCATCTGTGATTTCTGTGCATTCAAATAAGTCCAAACCCACAACGGCATGGCCCGAGATTTCAATAGTCTTGTGATTCCGCCCAAATGCGGGCTTCGAAGAATACCGGCGCCTTACCGCCTCAGCTGTGGATTGTCTAGACACTTTAGCTGCGCATCACAACCTGCCAAGAGCTCACTGCGGCTGAACACACAGCCCATACTGACCGCTACATCGGTGGAGGTACTAGCTATCACATCTGTCCTCGCTGACACTCATCGCTGAAATTCCTCTCCGAGTGGCGATTCTCCCGATGCATTCAGCCATGTTTCCAAAAACCTCTCTCGGGGTAACATTGGTACGTGCTGACATAGGGCGGGGCGGTTGTGGGTATAGCCCGTATGGCTGTTGAGAAACGGCCCCCTTCCGCCCAAGAGGTAAGTATCTTCGTTGTCATTTCGATTAAGAACGCCACTAAATGACATGTCGTCTCCACCCGTCCATTAGCCCCCAACACTGCATATCTTTGCCTGGCTGGTGCCGAGACAAGTGTCAATGCATGTATGGCAAAGAGAGGCAAGAAAGACAATGAGCTACAGTTTAGTGGTCCTTTGTTCCAAGCAGGCGTCCCAGGCGTACAGTAAACTGGGGCATAGCCTAGACTTTCCCTTGTCTGCCTGTGGTTTTGTCTCTGAAATAGGAAAAAAAGGGCTGTGCTGAGGCTCAGTTGCCCAGATCGTCTATTGCCTCGAGGTTACGGGTCGGTTACCAGGGATGTTGCTCCTTCGGCTGCTTCCTCTCAGCTTTCAGCATCAACTACACGGCCAAGCTTCTCACAAGATACCAAAATAATCACAGTCCCTACCAGCCACCATGGAGAAAAGAGACATTTAGCCTACATTAGGTCATGCGCAGGCTTCGGTTGGTGCGTGGCGCAATCGGCGCCTTTTCAAGACCGTGCAGACGAAGTTACGCCCCGTTCAGGCGTTCACTCTACATGCCTGGATACTTGAGGGGGCCCACATCTTCCGTATGCTGTTCCTCTTTGAATTACCTGCTTCGTCCTATTCTTTATCACGTCGGCCATCTCCCTGTTGTACTTGCTGTCGCTCTGGCCGTAATTTTTCTCTTTGTTTCCACTTAGTACACATCAATAAACACAAGCGCAGTCGGCGCATACGAAAGGCACATTCTGTATTATACTTTCTGCGCCTATCATGTCTAATTCGTCCTTTTTCGACTTTCACTGCCCACTTGGGGGCAAATGGTAATAACTGAGCTCAAGTTTGATAGGAACTTTGACACTGACAAACTCCAGGTATGCCTGTGCCAGTGGTAGTAATTTTGTAGGATGCTGCACGTCAGACCCATGCGCGAATGGTTGCGTACAAGGGAATATCCGGCCCGGCGGTTACAATATCTCCCACCATGGCGAATGGCCGGATGCGTCCTGCGGATCTGCTAGCGACTTCTTCACATGTAATGCAGGCGACACTTTCTGGGGATGCTGCAAGACGAATCCCTGCGCAGCAACACCACCAGCCACTTGTGCGCAAGGAGATTTGGTACCTGCATTCATGGAACGACCAGAACAATTCAACACATACGTATCACAAGACAAACAGGAGAACCCTTCAGATTCAGGCAAGACCAACACGGGTGCTATTGTTGGTGGCGTTGTCGGAGGAGTCGTAGTCTTGGCTATCATCGGAGTCATCATCTTCATTGTGCTCCGTAAGAGGAAGAACAAGAAGACAACAGAAGGCGACATGGGTGCTGCTACCATGATGCCCATGATGAACAACAACGAGAAGAACGACAACAGTGCTGCCGCAGGGCATTACGGAGGTCAATCACGTATGTCGACTCACGCGCTTTTTGTCTTGCTTCAGCAGCTAACTTTGAGAACAGCACCTCCTACATACTCGGCTCCAATCCAGAACTCTTACCAGGCTACTTCTCCCGGCAAGGGACATGAGTCGTATCATCAGTATGCCAGCCACGCAACCGAGCCGCAAGAGCTCCCTGCGGATTCTTCCTCTTCCCACAACAGATTCTCTGAGCTTCCAGCCGGTGCTTCAAATGTCATGGACAACCGACGATTCTCAGAACTTCCTGCAGATGCTGGTCGCCCTGGCCCTTCAGAACTCGAGTCACCATACGCCACTCCATTCGTTTCTCCATTGCCTACACAACAAGAGTTCTCCGGCGATATGGCGAAACGAGCCAGCCGTCAAGGACTTGGTGTTTCGACTAATCAACCGTGAGAAGAGCGATTGTAAGGGGTGATTTGGCTGGGATTTGTTGCATTGAACATTTATTTGCATTATTTGCTTCGCATTTGGGCGGTTTTTCATGCTCGCATACCCTTACTTACTTCGCTTCCATCTACTCTGTATATATACCCAGTCCAAAACAACAACCAGAAATAGTAATCTCAAAGAATCCAGAGAAGATTCACTACACATGCATAATGCACTTTACTACTGCACCCTCCCCCTCCTTTTCTGCCCCCCTCTCAGCCCAACAATAACAACCGAGAATATACCCGGTTGCCGAAAAAAGAGATAGAGACCCTTGGTAGATAAGTAAGACGAGGCTGTCTTCGTCGGCGGTTACAACCAACACAAGATGATGTAACCTTCCCGACTCCCACCTACTACAATCCGCCAGGAATAGGACGCCGCTCGCCGCCGCCCGTCAGCTTCTCTACGTAATTGTGCCACCTGACTGCGCCGCCACCTACAGCTGCACTAACACCCAATGCGGGGTATGCTCACCAACGCACCTGAGATAATGGAGCTCTCCACAACTCTCAAGCTCAAGCAGCCCGCTCTTTTTCCCTTGATCAATCCCTACTTCACTCTTACTAACTACTCTTTACCTTCCAGTCTTGCAATGTAATCCGCAGTTTCTCTCTCTCTCTTTTTTTTTCTTCTTCTTCTTCTTTCAATCTTCATCTTTATTCAGCATATATGCGTGTACGTGCATATATATGTGCACGGGAGATGATAGCTTGCAGCACGACGCACACACTTTTCAGCCCCCAAAAAACTTCCCCCCCCCTCCTCTCCCCACAGGTGGTTCGTCGGCCATGACCCATGGCAACGAATGAGGAGCTGCATCCTTCGCCATTAGTGCTGAGGTTATCCTGCACGCCAATTGTTGCCCAGTTATCTCTCTCTTTGCGCCTTGTTCCTGCGGTGCGATGGGCGAGTCGAGTCGAGTCGAGGCTGGGGGGCTGGGGCTGGGGCTGCGTGGGTGGCATGGCATGGCGTACTTTGACTTGTACGGTGTGTGTGTGTGCTATCGCTCTCGCTCTCTCGCCCTCTCTTGCGCTTTGTAATGTGCGGTGTCGCCGCCCCTCGCTGATCCAGGGCAAGTAATCCACCGCCGTTTCGTTTCGTTTCTTTGTAGTATGTCATGTATGAAGGTGTGGCTGCGGCGCAGCTGCAAGCAAAAGATTCCGGCGTTTAAATTTTCCGCTTTGGGGATCTTTCGCTGGAGAAGCCGAAGGAAGAGTAGAAGCGTAGATAGTTAGAGAAGCTGGGCACACAGGCTGAGCCCGCTGCCCGCTTTTTGCATAGTTTGCTGCGGCTTTGTTTCGCTGCGGCTATTATGGCTTCTTGGGAGTGCGTGGGAGGGGGGGTTGCTCGATCAGCTCTCTCGTGTTTTTTTCTTCTTGACGTGATTCCCCCTCGGTTTTTTTGTTTTGCCCAGCTTCCTTCCGCGCGCTGAGATACTTACATGGGCGGTAGAGTAGTGTCTGGTCGCCTGATTTTCTTCCCTCCTCGGTTGTGAGACCCGGCCAGCCCATCACCTTTCTTGCAGTCTCTCTTGCGTCTGACTTCTTTCTTTCTCTGTCTAATCGGTACCTGTTTTTCCTGTCTGCTCTTTTTTGAGTGACGGTATTGTTTTTTGTTGCTATTGAAGTGATTGTGAGTGGAGGGTTTTCGAGTCCACGCAAGTGGTAGCGGATATCCTACTAGTTGCGACCGCGGAGTCGGTTGTTAGTATAATATGTCAGCCTACCTTGCTGCGCGACAGGCCTTCTCGCCTTCGTGTCCTTCAGGAGGAACCTGGTGGGCCTGTGGGTATGGAACGTAAGTGGATTGTCCATATTTCATTTCTACTTCCATTCTTCTAGCGTCTAATATCAATGTTAGATACTTTGTCGGCTGCTGTGCAAGAGACCCATGCGACATTACTTGCGCCCAAGGCAACCTTTACCCAGGTGCTTTCGATCCAAAAGCATACGGCACATTTCCCGATGCTACATGCGGGACCGGAAGCAAGTTTTATACTTGCTCTGCTGGACGTAAGTACTTGAGATGATCAACCGATCTTGGTATCGGTCTTCCTTTCCCGCGCGCCATGGCAATGACTGACATGCATTAGAAACATTCTGGGGCTGCTGCAAAACGAATCCATGTGCCCAATCTGGCTGTCCCGATGGTGATCTCGAACCAGCAATCTTGAACCGTGATGACTTGCGCAGTGCATATCATGCTACCGGGTCTGCAACAACTTCTAGCACCTCGGGACCAACTGCTGCAGCACAAAAATCAGATGACGGCGTACCGGTTGGGGCTATAGCAGGCGGTGCAGCAGGCGGCGCATTCGCCCTAGCTGCTATAATCGGCATCATCGTATGGTGGCTATGTCTACGGCGAAAGAAGAAGGCAAAAGCAAAAGCCGCCGAGCACTATGGCGAAACAAACGGCGACGGATTACCCGTCAACGGCATGAGCGAGTTCCACAACAAGCACCACCGCAACCAAAGTTCTGATTGTAAGCCAACCCCCCCCCCTTCCTTCAAACCCAAAACTAACACCAACGAAAGCACCCCCCTCCTACACCTCCCCCAACCCCAACCATCCAAACGGCTTCTACAACCCCCCGACAACACACACCTACCAACACACCTACGACCCAACCCACACCTACACCGCCCCCCAAGAACTCCCCCTCTCCACGCCCATCACCCCACAAACCCCCGCCCAATTCCGCACCCACAAAAGCATGTACAGCCACGCCCGCGGGCCCTCTGAGCTCTCCGGCGACGAACCCCGCAACGAGCTCGACTCGGGCGATCCCGCAAGCCCAGAGCTAAGCGGCAGCACGGGCGCCGTTGTGAGTCCTGCGACTAGGAAGTGGAGTTGGGATGATAGAAAGGAGAAGGTTGAGTTGGCGACGCAGGTCGAGCGGCCGTTGGAAGAGCACGAGCACGAGTATGAGCATGAGCACGAGCACGACGGCGAGGCGCACATCGGGGTGGCAATTGGGGAGCCGCGGGCCGAAGGGGCCAGGGTTATGCCGGTTTGGCGGGAGCAGAGGGTTGGCGAGGTCGAGGTCGAGTCGCCTAGGGAGATGGAGGGGGAAGCGGCGTTGGAAGAGGGGCACAGGGGGAGGGGGAGTAGAGGGCGCGCACCGCAGGGACTAGGGTTTATTGAGATTTTGGAGGATATGGCGGAGAGGAGGGGGGAGATGGATGCGCAGAGGGCGGAGAGGCGGAGGTGATGAAGATGAGGAAAAAGAGAGTGGGGATGTTGAAATATGTTTTTTCCTTCTTCTCCCTTGGTTTCAAATCTCATTTACGAGTCTATGTAGGATATTTTTGTGAGTGTGTGTGGAGCTCGACGGGTTTTTTTTTTCGTAATTTGTAAATTTCAGGGACTTTTGGTCTTGAATGGAAGAAGAAGAAGAAGAAGCTGGTAAGTAGGAATAACTATTTCCAACGGCACTTAGTAGTGGAATTTCCATATTCAAGACTTCAAGTTTTTCTATTCTTAAAGTCTCGCTTCTAAAACACGGTACCATCACTTAGGATGATAATCGGGCTACTCTTTGTTGTAGGCCTCTTCTCCTTGGCAACTTCTCGGCCAGACTTCCACGTGCCGGCTTCCAGCAACTGCGCCATGCTGAGATCCACTCCCTCCATGCGCTGCAAGACTAGCTTGTACAGCTTGTCGACTAAGACAAGAGTCATGGCGCGCCACTCAACAATGACATCGTCACCTGCGCTGAAAGCTGGGAGGCCAGTGCCATCGGATGAGGCTTTGATTCCACGCTCAAGAGAAGCAGGCTTAAGTGTCAAGACTCCGAGATCGACGAATAGACCGCCGTTGCGGTACTCGGGTAGGGCAGTAAGCGAAGACGCGTTCTTCCACTGTAGTGAGAGAATACGTGTGAATGGCACCATAAGGGAGTAAGCAAGCCACTGGGTTAGCTTGTGGAACGGCTGAATGAACTCGGTTTCATCAGCACTTGAGGAAGTTGATTGGGTCTTGAGTGTCGACAGGGGCCACGCGTCGCCAAGTGGTTGACCGCTGACATTTGTACGGTCTTGTGGCCAGATAGGAATGAGCAGCTTTTGAAGAATGTCCCAGAATACAAGTACGTCCAAGGTTGAAGATTCGGAAGAGTTCTTCTTCATGTAATCTGTGTTGTGGTCGGTGAGTATGATAGGAGATGTAGTAAACAGAGAATACGACGTACCGACAACGTTTCCGGGACGACCTTCTTGGCCAAAGACCTCAGGGTGGGATAAGAGTGATTTTCCAAGACTACGAAGAAGATTGGCACGAGATTCGACACCCAGCATCGGGTTCTTGTCTGTAATCTGAAAGCCATTTGCAAGTTCTTCTGTCTTCAATTCTTGCAGGCCTCTTCCTGTACATAAATCAGTGAGTCATTTCATAATGAGTAGTCCAATGTAGGATCTGATACTTACCATCCACAATTGGCTTCTTCTCGTTTTTGGCAGCCGCAAAACTCAAGCTCTTGAACATGTACAGACTGGCAACTGCAATTCCCTCACTGCGTTCATATTCGCGCTCCGTCCCCGGCTCCACATATCGCCAGTGGTCACCCGCACCAGCATCCAGCAATACCGAAACAAAAAACAAATCGATCAATCGGCGTGTAATCTCCAATTCGTCTGCTCCGTCCTTTTTCCATTCCTCAAGAAGCGTGGATATGCGGGGAACGTTGCCGACTTCAAAATGCTGCCATCGGCCGTGCGGGGGAATAGTATGGAACTTGTCTGGACCATAATCGCGCTTTAGACATATACAACATCAGCAAATCAGAGTAGATAGAAAAATCACGAATTCTTCCAAACAAACCTTGATGACAGATGTCACATAGTCGGCAGCCTCGCCCAATCGCTCTTCGTGTACATCAAAATGACTCAGCTTGCCAGCTGCGGCTGCCTCTCCCACAATCTTTGAACGGTCCCGCACCGCACTGAGGGAGAGGAGATACTTTACTTTGTCACCCATGGTTGTGATGTAAGTTTATGAGAGAAGATGAGCGGTCAATGCGAAGCTGGAGTTGAGGGGTGGTGTTGTTAAGGTAGCAAGTGGGGTTTAGCGCCGGACTGTGTTAGATGCGCTAGCCTGAAATAGGTAGCTAAGATTTACAAGAACCACTTTTGTGGCAGTAGCTCGTGACCACGATAAAGGACATCATCGGTGTCCGCCGATGCGTTGTCGGGAGTAAGATGCGAATACGAGAAATCGTATCCGTTTAATTTGCATGGAATGCTGCAAGTCTCATTTGTCCTTTTTGTCACAGACAACCAGCCACGTAAGTGTGCAAAGTGTATGAGTTGAGACATTGAGAATATACATTTCATTACAGAGAGTTTATCGTCATTTCGCTGAGCGATACCAATGAGCTTAGGATAGTAGACATAAGCACCTTCTCCCAGAGGAGGTAAGGAAGGAGCCGATTCGGGTGTCCCCGTCCCAGTTCTACCATTCCGACTGCTGCAGCAACATCGTTCTTTTGTCAGCCCCAATTGCTGACCCATGCCTGATATCTTCTACTCGTAAAAACAAGGAAGTCGCGTAAACATATGCGACCTTTTCTTGCCACCGATAGAACAACACGACTAGCCCTCCCTCAATGTGGAGGCTTGGGGGGAAAAAGAAAAGAGAAAAGAAAAGAAACACAAATGGCTGCTGCCTCGAATAATGCATGCTGCACAGCTAAAGCGCTGCATACGAAGATGAAAGATAATGGACAAAGGAGCATACAAAGTGAAACGAGACGAGTGAAGGTGCGGGAAAGACAAGCTTGAAAGATGCTGTGCCAGAAATGCGCGCGCCGAATCAGAACGTGGACGATGATCCACCAGAAAACACCCGAAGGTAGACCAAGGGAAGGCCCAGAAACAAGTGGTGTTATCCATGCTTATTGCTGGTACCTGCCACATCGCGTGTAAGAGGTATCATAGCCCGCAATTGCCAGAGATGAAGAAAACCCGAAAGCAAGTGCTGCAGAGACCAAGAACTGCTTTTGAAATGGTATGTTGAGACTAAAGGAAATACCGTGGTTCGGATGCGGCGTTTGTCATTAATGTAAGGTCAATAGAGGCGTAGAAAAGGAATGCTGAAATCAATCATCGCTGTTGAGTGATCGGCCTGGGTCGCTGGTCTGTGGGGTTCGCAGCTGTGAAGAGCTGCCAAAACTAGACAACTGCTTCTCTGGCTGCTCCCTTTGGCTGTTTGGCTTTCGTTTGAAAAAGCTCATGATCTTGCCCGTTGTTGTAGTTTTCCGACCGGGGCTCGAACAGGTAGGTGACACGGTGGGCGAATCGGCGTTTGGAGGGGCCAGAGACTCTGGTGTAGATTCCTTGACATGAGTTCGTGCTTCTATTTCGCCGTTCCTCCCATCACGAGTACGTCGTCGTGAGCCCATTTGTCGCCACCAGCTTGAGTCGCGCGAGACGTCGGAACGGGCTGCGTTGCTATCTGCGCTCAGCTTATTGTTAGTGTCCCAGGGTTGAAGCTTTGAGCCATCAAGATTTCCATTCTCACTATGAGATAGGTCAACCTGGGAGTGGCTCTGAGGCGATGGCTGTTTTATTGGGTAAGGATCAAGAGCTTTGCAATGTTAGCTTTTCACGGCCTTGTAGAATTGAAGTCAACTTTCAAACTCACCTTGACTGCGCCTGGCATGCGATGGAGCGGTGACAGGTCTGGGACTATCTCTATCCTTGATCATTGAAGAGGGTCTTGTCAACGTATCCTTGCGATCCGCCCTTGAGCGATCATCGGGACCTGTACCCTGCCCCTTTGTAGCTTGATCGGACGCATTTGGAGTCTGGGTGACCAAAATTGCCGTAAGACTTGGGTCCCGGCTGCCCCTTCTAGACGAGGTCACGTTTTCGCTAGATCCCATGGGCCTTTGGCCTGGTACAGGTGTAGTAGACGACCGCCGTGAGCTCCTGTCAATGATGGACGATCTTCTTGAGTCGGATGCCGCAGCCACAGCTTGTATTGAGCCAGTCGATCCTCGGCGAGCCGCTTCTTCGGGAGAAATGGTCTTTATCGCGCTCAGGGGTATCTTCATGGGCGACCTGTTTGGTCCTCCTGAAAGTGGGCTCGGGGTTGGATCGACAGAAAACCCTGATGTCAGTAGACCAAGGTTCATATTTTTGCTCTTCCTCTTCTTTCGCCGCTCCTCATCTATTCTATTTTCCCAAATAGCCTTGTTGGTCAGGATCTCGTCTACAACGAATTGCATGGCGGGTAGAATGTCCGTGACGGCTTCGAATAGTGGCCTGGCAAATATATTCATGAATCCGATCTGCGACTCAGCGAGCTTAACGATGTCTTCGCGCACCGGTGGTCCTCCGAAAAGACATGAAGGCATCTCAAGTTCCGCTTCCATGAGCCCTTGATTGCTGAATTCGTCTGTGAGGATATTGGCCCATTTAGCAGCAGTTGGGAATTTTCGCGCCTACAGAACCTAGATTAGGATGGGTTACAGCATGCGCTCGAGAAAAAAGAAAACTCACCACATTGCAAATATCGGCGCATTTGATGAGCAAGCCACAGGTCAGATCTTTTTGCTCTTCTTGAACCTTGGCACTCCAACCGTCCACAGCTCCTTGGTCGTGAGCAACTTTTTGCTGCAGGTTGCCCAAATCGCTCATGTACTTGAAATGAAGACCCATATCCGTTGCAAGAATGTTGTTGATCATCAGCTTGCGCATCGCAATGTCAGAGAATGCACTTGGCCAGTATCGCCGTAGAATTTGCGAGTAAGCTGCGCAATGGAACGATTCCAGGACGGAACGGTCGTTATAAAGTTGCGCCAATGGTGCATTCAACGCAACTAGGAACGCGTTATTGACACCGGGGTGGCCAACATCGTGTCCAATGGCAGAAATCAGAAGTGTGAGCGCATCGAACGGCTTGAGAAGTGAGGCTATCGGCGACTTGGGGGCAGATACGTTGCGTGTGTCGGGTGGATACATAGGCAGGGTACCTATTCGGACGAGGAAGTGGAAAAGAGCCTGTAGGACATCGACAACGTGGCGGAAGTTATGGTACTTGACGAACTCGTTGTATGCTGTACGACTGGCCAAAAGGAAGACAATCATCTCGTCTAGTGACCCGTTAGCAGAAAAGCGGCACAGTGAAATGCAAAGCACGTGCCTTCGGTGATTGCCCATCGCTCCAGCTCAGGCATCTGCAGTGCGTGCTTGAGCATTACCAAAGCGCCGTAAAGCAGCTCATCGTCAGTAAAGTCATGAGCCGAAAATGCCCAGACGCCCACTGCATTTTCAACGAGTATCTTGCGGTCGTAATCGAGATGAAAGTCCCTAGGATTCATTAGCCATACAACTTTTATGCCGCAGCGTATACGCACATGGAGTCGAGAGAATCTCCCACGGTTTCCGGGTTGCAAATGCCAGTCATCAGATTTGAGACCATGGCCTCACGCAAATAAGCATACGGTTTCGCATCGTCGACGCCAACCCAAGACAGCTTCCGATTGCGCTTAGTGGTCAGAAAACTTGCTTCTTCCCGGTTGAACTCTTTTTGTAGCCGATAGGCGTGGACAGCCAAGCCAAGCATACGTTCTCGTGACATGGGACTGGTCAGCACATCGACAGCGCCGGCATCGAGATAACGCGTTAATCGGACAGTATCACCAAGCGGAAACGACATGTGGAGACCAGGCGAAGGGAGCGGACCCGAGGTCGATGGTTCGTCCAGAGTCACTCCCGACAGCATGACTACGGGCACGACGAGCTTGGAGAAATTGCGGGACGAAATCTCAGAGGCGATGTGAGTGAGCAGGTGCATGGCGTAGATGTCGTCTGGTTCGGCAGTGTCCATGCGGTTCATGCGCGACGACGTGGGCGAGGGCGTGCGTGGTTCGCGAGATAGGCGTTTCATGCGCTGCTCTTCATCAAAGGGAACATCTATTATGACAAAGGTAGGGATGGCGGTCTTGGTGTCATCAACGAGTTGGTTGATCTTCTGGAGACAGGCCCGGCCTGTGCTGCAGATGTGTACTGGACGAGGGTGTTAGTTAGGAGTCACTCATGGCCATGTTGGGCGAAATGCGCTCGTCGTACCTTCGGTGGAGATGGACAGCATGGCTTCGACATTGTCGTGGACCTCGCGCGGGGACGCCTTGCCCATGGCAAAGTAGCTCTGGCCTACATTTCCAGTGCTCGTCCGGGCGACAAGCGACTTGGACAGGTTCTCTTTGCGCACATGCTCGTCGTTGGCCCGTCGGTCAATGTAGACTACGTTGCACGTGCCATGGTCCATTTTCTCCGCCTATGTGCGGCGACCAGCCAGCACTGGTCTCCAGCGCAGAGGGGAGGGCGAGATGGTGATGTCGCAAAATGGGGTGGAGAGGGGGGGTGGTGGTGGTGGGTTGAAGGGGGAATGTTGGGGGGGGGGGAGAGGACAGCGTCGTGGTCGCAAGACAGTGGTCGCAGGACAGATGCAAACGATGCAACAGATCTAGCAGCGTGGGGGGACTGGACAAACGAGATGGTGGCAATGCGCCTGGTGGTCCGAGATGCAGTCTGAAACGGCGACGTCGATGGGAGGCCCCAGGGATGCTAGCGGAGTCGCGAGCGGCAGGGAGCGCACACGACTCGGAGACTGGGTAATTGTTTACAGCAGGACAAGGAAGGCGCTGATGGCGAATGCGACAATGGGGAAGGCAGGCGCCGATGGCAGGAAGGCGCGGAGGAGGAGGCGGCGGCTCGGGCGGTGCCTGGCAGTCGGTACCGTCTCGTCTGTGGGAGCGGGAGCGGGCAGGCAGGACGAGGGCAGACGTGGAGCAGGCGCGTCGGCGTAGGAGGGCGGAAACAGAAAGTATGCAGAAGAAGTGGGAGCAGCGGACACGGCGGGCGGCGTCGTGGGCGGGTGGAAACGAAGGTGGTGGTGGTGGTTGTGACTGTGGGTGTTGTTGTTGTGGTGGTGGTACAGTGGTATAGTGGTGGTGGTGGTGGTAGTAGTGGCAGGACTAGTGGTGGTAGGGCAGTAGTAGGGCAGAGGAGTTGGGACGTGGTCGTGTGGACGGGAGAGGGCTGCTTGGGCGTGTCAGCTCTCGATGGCTCTAGCAGGCGCAAGAGGCGACGCAGGGGGTTGTGGTGGAGGGCGTCAGTGTCGCATGCAGCGCACTCGCAGAAGGGGCTGCAGTGGGAGCGGCATGGGTGGTCGCGGGAGGATGGTGAGGGTGGTATATGGGCGTGGGCGTGGGAGAGGGTGCAAGGGCAGGAGCGAGGAGAGGATTGAATGCAGGCGTGGCGCGGTGATTGGGTTACTCGAGACGGAACGAGCAGGGCGTGCCAGTGCGCCAGTCTGCAGTGGGCAAGTCCCCACCCGCGCCTTCAACAGCACCGCCGTCGAAGCACCCTAAGCCTTCTGGAAGCTTGTCGGTCCGCCAAATGCTCCGCCGCGTCATTGCCAGCCCTTGCCAGTTGCCAGTCGCCCTTGCCCTTGCCCTTGCCCTTGCCCGCCCCCCGTCCAATATTCCCCATTCATCCATCCCATCCCATCCCATCTCCATCCCCCATTCCCCCATTCCAATATTTCCCCAGTAGCTCGTCTCAGCCCGCGCAGGCCATGGCCCAAGGCCCTGCCCAACGCGCAACCCACCCAGCCAAGTCGCCCTGCACTGCATGGCCGCCGGTTCACGCGCTCGTCCCTTGTCGGTGGTGTGTGTGTGTGCGCCAGAGCCGCTCGCGCAAGCTTGGCTGCAGGACGGGCTCCGTCCTGAAACGCTTCCCACGGCTGGTCCACTGTCTGTGGGCCTCGTATCCTCCCCTCCACCATGCGGCACACAGTGCTGTGCATACATTTACCTGCGTCTGCTGCTTTCTACCTGCTACGACTCCTGCTGCTTCTGCCTGCCACCTCCCCCCCCGCTAGCCCCCGTCCTGCCCTGTCCTGCCCTGCCCTGCCCTACCTTAACCTACCCTACCCTACCTCCCTCCCTCTCCCCCCTACTCCTCTCCTCCATGTGCGCTGGCAACCCGTGTGCCTCAACTTCTGCCTGGCTCAGCTTTTGCCTCTGCCACCACCCCTCCAGTTGTGCGCTTCGTCTGACACGCCCCCGCCGTTTGTCGCCACACAGCCGTCGTCATCTCCCGCCAGCATCCCAGCCAAAGAAAGCTTCTGGAAGTGGCGACGGCGAACACTCCCCTCTGTCACTTGTGGGGTCCAACTGTTGAGCCCCCCTGTTCGGTCCGCTATTGCAGGCGAAAGATGCTTGCTGATCAACGACGGCTGACCGTGAGCCCCCAGCCCAAGCCCCAACTGCTGCTTCCATCTCCCACTTGCCAACTGCTCCCAGCTCGACAGCCCGTCCCCCTCTTCAAATAGACACACGGCACATTGCGTCTTTTGCAATCTGCCTCCCCGTTGACTTGATATGCATGCAGCCTACACAGTATGGCGCGGCAAATGCGCATCAGCGTGGCATGGACATTTCTACCTACCTACCTACCTACCTACCTACCTACCTACCTACACCTAGTACACCTACATTGACAGCCTTGCCCTTCTCCCACACAACCTAGCGCGCTGGTCTAGCCACCAGATCGGCATGTGCACTGCTGCTTGCCGAAGCCTCGGCTTCGCTACACTACACTACACTACACGTAAGCAGCGCTAGGCCCGTGCCCACCACACTGACACTTGCACGGTGCTGTGCTGTGAGGTCACTCTGCTCACTCCACCCACCGCAGCCAGCGGCGAACAGCCAGACACCGCGTTCCCCGCCCTAATTCGCCCACTTCCCCTAAAAACCCTGCCCGCCCTCTTGGCCTCGCCTTCATGTCGACCCTTGCCCGCATCGCTAGCTGACGAGATAAGACCTTGACAAGGCTGCTGATCGCACATCTTGGTCAGCTGAAATCTGGGGTCAACGCCTGTGCCTGCACCTGCAACAGTCATGAACTGCTTCACGGCCACGACCGCCCTCCAGGCTCTCGTCCCGTCTGCTGCACGATTCAGCCTATCCCCGCGCCAAGCTCCTCCCGCCAGCCATTGTTCCTCCGCCCCTCCTCCGCCCATCGGCTCAATTCTTCCTCGTTGCACCCACATGTCAAATGACGCCCAACTGTGGATTCTCTTTTGATTAGTATATTGCAGTGACCGTTCAATTGGAACTCTATGGCTGCGACCAAGCCAATCAGCACCGAACAGATAGCACAATCGTGGCTAACAGTGTGGATATGAGGCTACTTCTATTTCAGATAATAACACCGCAGTAGCTCTCGCATTGGACCAATGGCCCAAATCCTTCCTGAAACCCGCCATCGCATCTCGACGGAGCCTCTCACTGACACCCGCTTCTAGACCAAAGTCAGAGCATAACATGCTTTGGCGATTGACCTTTGCCTCGTATCCGCGTAATCTGGCCACTCCCGCCTAGGTACGGATGCCAACTGCCGAATGCTTAGCCACCAGTCAGTGTAAGCTATCCCTGGCCCTGCGTCAATGTCGTCTACAATTGCAATGTCCTACGCTAGTCGCATATAACATACAAACTCGCCATGATTAGCACACGACAACGCAGCCCAATGTCACACAACGTTAGACGCTTTTGCATTTCCAAATACCGCTTTCCTCTCTTCACTCACCCGCTCCTCTTACTGGTCCTCTTAAACGAAAAACAGCCTTGGCAGGGAGGCAGCATGAGTAAACATTCAGCTGGGTTCGGGTTACCTTCCAAACCCTCTGCGCTGGAAGTCCGCCCCAGGGATGTGGCTCAATATTACTGGGGGCCAACCAACTAACTTGGGCGTCGGCCATCATCGTATCCAGCCCTTTCTGCAACTTCAACCCTCAACACAACTAACTGGTCTTGAGACCTCTGTCATGAACCTAAATTCTCACATAACGAAGCACAGTGACGCGTTTGCAGGTCAGCAAAGCTTCTAAGCCATCCCGACCACGCACCATGTGGGGGGGCAAGGCCATTTGCTAGTTGGACGGGGAACATGTCCCGGCACGGAGTTGAGGATGCTGACTCGATAAAACTACCACTTCCGAAACCTTTGGGTAAGCCTCTGACTCTCATCGTGAGTAGGCCGTGTGCCCTTTTCTGTTGGGCTCCATACGAGGTATATCCTGTATGCCGAGCGCGCCTAGAAGAACTATTGTGGTCATCATTTCCTAACTGGAAAGACAAATCTCGTTCAATTTACGAGAGTGAGCGCAAAGAATATCTACATACGTGAATGGGCAGAGTGCTCACTAAAGGACCAAAGGAGCCTATGGGAGGAAGGGGGTTTTTTTGGATTCATCACCATCATACATATACATATACATACATATTATACAAGCCCACGAGCCATGCTGCATTTTACAGTAACAGCAATCTCTAAACCCCGCCCTGCTTCTCCACAACATGCGCACACCTGCCACACACATCCTCCGCTTCTTCCTTGACAAAGCGCCAGCACCTCGGACACTTTTCCCGACTAGGGGGATGCACCAGCACTTGTGCTTTTGCAAGCAAATCACTGCCTTGGTCTCCACTTGCCGCCACAGCTTCCTCTTCCACCCACGCCCACTGCCGCTTCATCTGCTCGGTATCTTCCGTCACAAAGCCGAGCTGCCCACTTGAAGCCGCCCTAGACAAAGTATCGTCAGGTAGAGCGCGTATCCTCACCTCACTAATGACAAACAAACCTGCCAGCTGATTCTCCATGTCTTCAGCTTTGAGGTTGAGTGGATGCATGGCACTTGCGAACGCCTCACTCAACGCCTCAATGCTAGACGCAGGCAGATGAACAGTCGCCGCACACTCCAAACTCGACCCAATCTTCTTCTCCGCCCTTACCCTCTCTTGCGCAATCTTAATCACACCACCCAGCGCCCCCACCACGCCGCTCATGCGCTCCAAGCTCTCCGCTTCAGACGCTGGCAGCGGTGTCAGCCGCGCCCACGTTGCGCGCGCAGGATGAACACTCTTGTCTTTGAGGGCAGCAGGGACATGATCCCACACTTCCTCGACAAGCAACGGACAAACCGGCGCCAGCATCTGCAGCAACTCGTAGAAAATCAGACCTAAAACGCGCTGCAGCGTCTGGCAATCGGATGTATCACCCGTGTACACTCTATCCTTTAGCGTCTCAAAGTAGAAGGCGCTCAGGTCCATGGCGATGTAGCGATTCAACGTGTTGATTCCCTTGTAGAAATCGTAGTTGGCAAAATGCGCATGCGCTTCGTTGCTTACCTGCACTAGCCGATGGACCGCGAGTCGATCTGTCAATTCGCTAAACTCGCGCGTCGAGGGGATGAGGTGGTTGAAGGATACAAACGGTGGGGGACACGAGGACAAGGAGAAGATGCCTAGTAGCCATTTGAACGTGACACGGTACTTGTGCAGGGCTTGGTTGACGGACATGAGCAAGGGCTGGCCGATGGTGACGTCGCGCGTGTAGTCGCTGCTTGCAGCCCAGAGACGTAGTGCGTCGGCGCCCATGGAGTCGTACGTAGGAGCGTGTTTAGCAGCAGCAGCTGCTGTGGTGTCGTGCTTTACGCCCTTTTGCTTCTTGCGCTTGACGGGGGGAAGCAGTTCGCCTGACATGATTTGGAAGGGGGAGATGACGTTGCCGAGGGACTTGCTCATTTTGCGGCCGTCGGAGTCGAGGGTGAAGCCGTGGGTGATGAGGGTTTTGTAGGGTGCTTTGACTACGGGGGCGGTTGAGTAGGGTTGGCTGGCGACGTGGGTGAGGAGCGAGGATTGGAACCAGCCGCGGTGCTGGTCGGTGCCTTCGAGGTAGACATCGGCGACGGGTTTGTCTTTCTGTGGGGGTAAAAGAGTCCAGCTTGTTCCGCTGTCGAACCATACGTCCATTGTGTCTCTACCACGTACAAATGTGCCGTTGAGGTGTGAGGGCTTCCACGCTGGATCGTCTGGTGCGTCGGTCCACCATGCATTGATGCCGCGCTCTTTGATGACTTGAATGATATGCTCGATGACCTTGGAATCCATGGTTGCTTCAAGTGTATCACCCTCTACCCTGTACAAAGCAGGTATAGGCACACCCCAAGCGCGCTGCCGCGAAATGCACCATTGACTCCGACCTTGGATGAAACTTTCCAAGCGACTACGCCCAGACTCGGGTTTAAAGGTAACATTAGCAATTGCCTTCATCGAAGCATCTTTGATCCCTTCAACATTTGCAAACCACTGCTCCGTAGCTCGTGTGATGACGGGCTCCTTGGTCCTCCAATCAATCGGGTACTTGTGCCGATAATTCTGCTTTGCACGGAGCAAACCCAGTTGCTGCAGGTAGTTGCACACGGCGTTGCTACCGGATTTCTTGATATCAGTGACTGGCAAACCCTCCAGTAGGTCTGGCTGCTCGGGGAACGCATCCTTGGTGAAGGCGCCCGCGTCATCTACAGGGGCAAATGCTGGGATGCCGAGGGGCGTGCAAACATTGTAGTCGTCCATGCCGTGGCCGGGCGCGAGATGGACTAAGCCTGTACCTGACGTGTCTGTGACAAAGTCTGCGTGGATGATGGGTTGGAGTCCCGAGGCCTTTTGGCACGGATTTTCGTACTGGACTTGGTCGGCGAGATCTGAGCCGCGGAGCTCTGATACGACGATTTCGAGCTTGCGCTCGAGAATCTTTTCGTACTCGGATATCCTTGAAGCAGCAATGAGGATTAGCTCGTTGTCGTTTCCTGCATCTTTAACAATGCAGTATTGCATATCCCGGTGCACCGCAATAGCCTTATTTGCTGGCAAAGTCCAAGGTGTAGTCGTCCAAATCACCACGCTGACTTCATCTTCAACATCCTTCAGCGCCCCAGTTTTGAGTGTCTCCGACAGTTTCACAGGATACCGCACAAAAGCCGCCAAACTCTTATACCCCTCATCATACTCCAGCTCCGCCTCTGCCAGCGCCGTCCGCGAGCTGGGACTCCAATACACGGGCTTAAACTGCCTATAAACCAGGCCCTTCTCAAACATAACCTTGAACACCTCGAGCTGCCTCAACTCAAACCCCCGCTCCATGGTCTGATACGCATTCTCCCACTCCCCCATAACCGCCCACTCCTTAAACCCACTCTTCTGCTCTTCAATCGTCTTCGTTGCCAACTCCCGTGCTGCCTCCCGCACACTCACCGCATCCGTCTGCGCTGCATCTTTCTTCTGCGCCTGCAGTGCCTTGATTTCGATAGGCAAGCCATGGCAGTCCCAACCAGGAATATAAGACACTTTTTTCCCTTGCCCAACTTCAAACCTGCAAATCACGTCTTTTGTAATCTTATTCAGGGCATGCCCAATGTGCAGCGGTCCATTGGCGTACGGTGGTCCATCATGTAGTGTGAAACTTGTTATAGCAGATCCCTCTTTCTCTTTTTCTAGCGTCTGGCCATTGCCTTGCTTCTCGGAGTGTCCTTTGTACACAATGCGGTCGGGACTCCGCTGCCAGGCATACAGCTCATCGGTGCATCGGCGCAGGTACTCGCGGTTCGCAGACGGAAGCGGTCTAGGCGGGAAATTCGATTTTGGGAGTCGCAGGGTGTTGGACCATGATGCGCGGAGGATATGCGTCGGGGTTAGCATAATAGCATTGTGGGTCGAAGGGAATTGGTGCTGGGAGTCGGCCGGGTGGTGCGCTGTATATTTTTTTGGGGTTGGGGTGTTCGGAGATAAGATGGAGATAGTAGTGGGGTGATGTGGTACTACGTTGCGGTTTAAAGTGTGTTTGCAATTGCTTGAATATACTACTCGTATGGGGTAAAAACAACGTATCTTTATGGTATCTAAGCTGGTTTGGTCATCTGTCATTCATTCAATAACCGTATCCTGAACGCCATTCGACTCTCAACACCCAATTCAAACCGTGTATTCTCAGTAAACAGTCAAAGAGCTCACAGCCCCATTCTTGAGCACTTCAAAGACCATGCCAGGAAATCCAAATAGCTCTACGTTACCCACATCCGTGACACCTTCCATGAGTACACTACCAGCGTTGGCAAATTTGCTCTTTCTCCCTGAACTATCTTCCCATCCTCCTAGAAGTTCGCAGCTGCTCCCTGGACTATCGCCCCAACCACGGTTCAGAGCCATACCACGCTGTTGTAATCGCTCTTGTTCTTCATTCTCGTAGTGTGGGTTGAAAACCTCCTTTAAGCGTCCGGAGATGTCGCCAAATCCCATTTCAGAATTAAGCGGCTCTCGGTACATGGCTGAGGGGACGTGTTCAAGAGTCCATCTACTTCTTCGATGTCGGTTGAATTGGTATGATCCTGGAATATTTCCGTGGAATATGATCTTGGTTGCGGTAAGATGATTTAGAGGTTGCGCGCTGAGCTCCCCTGCGTCCTGTACATCACTCTCTCGCCTTTCAGCAGTTGGCGAAGGTGGGGAAATCTGCGTGGGCTGAGAGATTAATATGTCGAAGCCGTGGTGATAGTAGTTGTAGAAGTGCTCTGCTGCAGCAATTTCCCGCTCCTGAGCTTCTAGAACTGCTTCGTCGTCGTCTTCCCATGCATCCTCATCATCGCTCCTTATGGCTGAACCCGGATCTGAGTCTTCATCGGGTGTGAGACCACCAGGAGAAAGGTCTGATGCATCACTGGTTCTCCGATCTTTGTGAATAGATAATCGATGATCGTTCTTGCGGTAGATTGAATCGGGGGCTCCCAGTTCCATAATCAGATCTTGGGGTGTCGTCTCGCTAAGAATAATCCAAAATGGGGGACTTGAACGTCTCACAAGCTCTATCCTGCCTTCGCCATGTACCCTGACTGTTTCAATCTCATCTGGTCCGCTGTCTTTCGCTTTACCTAGCATCAGTGATCTTGGATTTGACGGAGGAGCAGTAAAAAGAGTCGCACGCGCCTTCTGCCATGACTCCCCGCTGAAGACGGCCATGGATGTGGCTGGACCGGTAGCAGAAGACGACAAAAGCGAAATGAAGTCCTTCTTTGGAGAATATGCAGAGTGTTGAACGGGGAAATTAAAAGCTATGCCTGGATATGATAGGTTGTATGTTCCCATTGCGTTTGGATCTTCCGACTTTGGTGGCACATACTCCCCGCCATAAGTCGGTCCTAGTAGCTTGTCGTAGACATGCCTGAACCTTGGACCTGGTGGGCCTGCCGAGAAACCTCCATCCGCAGGCTTGTAGACATCGATGTCCTTGTATACTAGTCGGGCTTTTGCGAAATCGAGCACTTCGATAAGGCGTAGCCGCTGATCAGGACCATCAAACTGTAGGCGCAGACCGTTGTCAGGAAGGACTAATTGCACTGGAGAAGAAAGAGGGTGGAAGTCGTCGTGGTAGAGCTGGAAGCGCGGAAAGGTCTTGACTTCGGCTTTGATGGTCGTCAGTACTTCGTGCAATGAGCAACCGAGGGCTGTATTCTAGTCAGCTTGGTACCGCGCAAAGGCTATTGTAACCAACTCATGAAGCCTATGCTGCGACCTGGCTGTAAATGCATGTTTCCATCCTCCATGGTGGGCCTTGTGGAGATGTATAGAGTACAGGTGTTTGAAGAGAGTGTAGTAGGCTTGCTAGCGGATGCGCTGCTACCTAGCTCACAGATGATAGGGATGAGCTCGTGCCCTTGTCCACGAGGACAGATGACACGCCCACAGGAGAGACCCAACGCAGAACACGGAGCGATGAACGGCCTAGGCACTGCGACAGCGCGATGTATCTAGAAATGCAGCCGTCCAGCTACTATTGTACAGTAGATGCACGAGGGGTGGCGGGGCTTCAGGGTCCGTCTCTAGCACGCCTAATCCATGGATTCGGAAAGGCGTGGAGGATAGCAGAGCAGTGCCGGATCAAACGGCTTGTAAAGTGATATGATCCCAGTATCAGCCTCTTTGTCGCAATAGGCACAAAGATATGCAAGTGGAAGTCTGCATTGACGTAGCGCGAGGGGTTCGTGAAGGGACATGGCGCGTGGTCTGAGCTTGGACGCCCCAGGATCCCTGCAACATGTGTTTACCGATTGTTTACTTTGCTGCTTCAACACAACACCAAACGCCCGCCATCCTAACCACCAGCACAAGTACGCTCACCACATACAGAGCGTCACCATGTCTGGCCTACCAAGACCAGGGGCGCAGGCCAAGCGCACCACAACAGCAATGCGCCCTCCAACGACGCGACCACCGCATCTAGCGCGTGGCCGATCAGGAACACCCGCCATGGATGGCCGCACATCAAGAGCAGAATCAGTGGCTTCGACATCAAGGGCACTGCGATCATCGCCCCTCAAGCGCCAAGTCCGGGATTTCGAGATCGATGGAGGAGAAGAGACCAACATCAATGTTGTCGTCCGATGCAGAGGGCGCAACGACCGCGAAGTGCGCGAAAACAGCGGCGTCGTCGTGTCAACGAACGGAATCAAGGGTTCGACTGTAGACTTGACCATGGGGCCTAGTTCGGCCAGCAACAAGACATATCAATTCGACAAGGTCTTTTCTCCCGCAGCCGATCAGAGCATGATCTTCGACGAGGTCGTTTCGCCAATTTTGAATGAGGTAATTTGAGACGATGCCGTCTATGGTGGCAGCGGCTGACAACCACCCTAGGTCGTTGACGGCTTCAACTGCACAATCTTTGCCTATGGCCAAACCGGTACTGGCAAAACCTACACCATGACTGGTGACATCTCCAACGTCCTGCCACTCCCAGATGCTGCGGGAATAGTACCGCGTGTACTGCACGCTCTTTTCGAACGCCTCGAAGCTGATGAGATTGAGAACTCTGTAAAATGCTCCTTTATCGAGTTGTACAACGAAGAGCTGCGCGATCTGCTATCCCCCGACGATGCCACAAAACTCAAAATCTACGACGACAACAGCAAGAAGGGTTCCACCACTACCTTGGTGCAGGGCATGGAGGAATGCCATCTCAAGACTGCGTCCGAGGGTATCAAGCTCCTGGCCAATGGAAGTCACAAGCGACAAGTCGCGGCGACAAAGTGCAACGACCTCAGTTCGCGAAGTCATACTGTTTTTACCATTACCGTGTATATCAAGCGAACAACAGAAGATGGTCAGGAATATCTTAGCGCCGGAAAACTCAACTTGGTCGATCTTGCTGGTAGTGAAAACATCCAGCGCAGTGGAGCTGAGAACAAGCGTGCTGCAGAGGCTGGTCTCATCAACAAGAGTTTGCTAACATTGGGTCGCGTTATCAACGCGCTGGTCGAGCGCAGCTCTCATATCCCCTACAGGGAGTCAAAGCTGACCCGTCTGCTGCAAGACTCACTAGGTGGACGAACAAAGACCTGCATCATTGCAACCCTGTCACCAGCTAAGAGCAATCTCGAGGAAACTATCTCCACCCTGGACTACGCCTTCCGCGCAAAGAACATCCGGAACAAACCCCAGGTCAATCAGCCAATCAACAAGAAAACTCTGTTAAAAGAGTACACCATGGAAATCGAGAAGCTGAAGAGCGAGTTGATAGCAACACGGCAACGAAATGGTGTTTACCTTACCCAGGAAAACTACGATGAGATTACGACGGTAAGCGAGTCGAGACGCATCCTTAGTGAGGAGCAGCGCGAACGACTTGAGACTATGGAGGTCAATCTCCGCACAAAGGTTGAAGACCTTTTCAAATTGACAACCAAGTTCCAAACACTCAAAAAAGACAATGAACAGACGCAATTGGCGTTGGATGGCACAAAGGGCATCTTGGAGAAGACGGAGATTGTTTTGAACCACACTCGTCAAAACCTGGACGAGGAAGTGGAACTACGCAAGGCGCACCAAAAGACGGAAGAAGAGCTGGCAGAAGTAGGACGAGACATGATGTCAACCTTGGGCAAGACAACATCAGCAATCGATGGCTTGAGGTCGAAAATCCGCCGAAAATCCGAGCTCCAGTCACAAAACCGACGTAATTGGAATTCTTCGCAAACGCAGGTTGTAGACACCACTCGCCTAGTTGAAGACCGGATCGAGGAGTTCCAACATCAGCAAGAACAACTGATGGATGCCATTTCGGAGCGTATGCAGACATTCGTCCGGGATGAACTCGAGAAGCTGGGCGCTTCGCAGTCTTTCTTGCAAGAGAAGATGGAAGCATACCAAACATCCGAGGCGGAGGTTAACGGACAGACTGCGCAAGCGCGCGATCACATGAACGAGGTCCTGGAGGAGATCAAGACATTGCGCGAGGAGGTGAAGACTAAGATTGGCGCAGGCCTCGATGAGCTTTCTGCTGCAGCAGAGACCATTTCGGCAAACATCATCACAGAATTGGATGCTTTCCACACGCAAGTCCACTCATCGTATGCAAGTCTAGGGCGCGACTTCAAAACCACTTTCGACGATTTGGTCAAAGATTTGAACGATCAGCAAGTCGAAAACGAGCGACTACACCAGCAGGTTGTAGAGGCCAACACAGCTTTGATTGAGGCACACAAGGCGTCCGAGGGCCAGCTTGCGAAACTCGTAGATGAAGAGAAACAAAAGTCTGCCGAGGACCGGCAAGAGCTGTTGGCACAAATCACTGCGCTTATGACTGCAAACGCAGATGCACAAGAGAAGAGGCTGCAAGAAAGGCTCTCTGCTGTGCGTGGAGAAATTACCGCTGCCAACACTGCGTTCGAAGCCAAGCAGGGCGCCTACACAGAAGGCGTCAACGCGTGGTCAGACAAATCAAAAGACATCTTGGCAGGTGTCTCAAAATCGCGAGAGACTGTCAAGACCAAGATCAAGTCTGACTTTGCTGTAAGTGTACCATGTCGTTTTTTACTTGACACGCTAATGTTAATCAGGCTGCAACCGAACATTCCACCTCGATCAAGGAGACCACCACATCTGTTCATGAAAGTACTGTCAAAACGGTCGAAGCCCAAATGGCGCATCTGGACACCCAGTTGCAATCTTTGGACGACATCGTTTCTCGTATCCGTGAGCAGAACAATGCTCACCACGCTGCGCATACAACATCGCTCGCTGCACTCTCTTCAACAGTAGGAGCCTCGTACTCCAGCATAGGAGAACACTTGGCTTCTTCCTTTGATCGCGTACAGTCCCTCGAGTCTGAAATGTCAGAACACACATCTGGTCTGAAGGAGACATTGCCATCGCTGTCTGCTGAATCAGATATTCGCGCACCACTCCACGAGCTCCGTGAAACTGTCGCCAACCAAAATCTCATCGAGTACAACCCCACTGGCGAGACACCTCAGCGCGTATCCTACAACATCCCCTCGACCCTTCCTCGCACCGAAGCTCACGAAAACATCATTTCTCGTCTCCGCAATCGTCCCACATCGTCCGACAGCAACGTCCGCAGTCCATCCAAGCAACCCATCTTCAACGACGCCACAAACTCTCTCAGTCTCGCCTCCCCAACCAGCATATTCTCTCCCACCGCCACCAAGCTCGAGTTCCCCTTGATCAGTGCGCATGCCCACACGATATCACATCTCCCTACTAGCGGAGGAGGCAACCCCTCTTCTCTGCGGGAGCTAGATGTTAACGTGGTGGCGCAGGAAGCTCATACGCAGCCTCTTCCCCATCTCGCATCCCAGTCTTCTTCCGACTCGCTGGCCAGCGGGCTGGTGCCGCCAAGCAAGAATAAGCGTACAAGCAGTGAGGAAGTGAGTAAGCTGCCGATGAAGAAGATGAGGAAGACGGTGGGGATTGCGGGGGAGAAGACAGATCGGGAGAATATCACGAATTTTGGGAATAGCGTAGGCCCCGGGTTGGCGGCTGGAAGGAAACTTCGGAGTCATGGGAGTAATGCCTAGGTGTTAGGGGTTTTTTCTTTTTCATGGTTGATTTGGTTGGTTGGTTGTATATGGGTGTGTGTGTGAAGGGGAGAAACGGGGTGGTGTTGTGTCTTGTTACGGCTTCTACAGTCACATTTCCATGCATAGTCTCACGGCGTTTTTTTTCTTGCTTGGGTGGGAAACAACTTGACCTCGGCTGTGTGTCAACTTGTATATCAATTCCCTTTTGTCTCTGGGAGTAACGCGGTGTATGTGTGTGTATGTTTTTTTTGGTTCTTTCCGGGCTGCCAGGCTTCTCCGCATGGTAAAAATAGGCGTGATGATGAATCCTAACTTATTTCCAACTGTTCAAATAAGTTGCTTTCTTCTTTTCCACGTGAATTCCTTTTTTTTAGAATATGAAAAGAGAGAGAGAGAGAGAGTCAGTCATGACCGGAGATTGTAAGAATCTGGATGTTCCCAAGAAAAAAAAGCTATATACGAGGAATTACATTACGTACCTCTTTTCCACCTCATTCCTACACCTCATCAAAAAAAAGGGGGGGGAGGGCGGCCGGGAGAAACCTAACTATCAAACTCTAATATATATCTCTCCCCGCGGGGCCACACGTTACACTATATACCTTCGACCAAACTCCACATACACACATACATACATATATACACACACACACCACCACCATCTCTCCTTCTTTGTTTTTTTTTCTCCCCCGCCACACCACGATCTATTCCCGTCACAACCAACCCATCCATCCTCACTTTCCCCTCAATCCCAAACTCTAACCCTGTCGCCCGTTTCGCCCCCCCCCCCTACCAGAAAAAAGAAGAAGAAGAAGAAGAAGAAGAAGAAGAAAAAGAAGCAACACCCCTTTACAAGCTTCTTCACCCCGCGGACCCACTTCCCCTTCCCCTCATTTTCCTTTCTTTTCGAAACCTTCTAGAGCGGGGAAAAAAAGTTAGGGTCGTTTTTTTCTTCTTTCTTTTCTTCTTCTTGTATACATTCCATGTAAGAGAAGAGTTACTTTAAAAAAAAAGTAAAGGAAAGGAAAGTAGTGGGAAGAAGCTAGGGAGCGAGAAGAGGGGGGGAGGGGGGGAAGGGATCCACATGTGGGAAATAAGGATCCCCTCTGGGGGAAATAAACGGGGGTGAGAGAGAGAGAGGTAAGTGTGCGTGTGTGTGTGTGGATGGGAAATAAACAGCGAGGTCAGTGTGCGTGTGGATGGGATGGAGGGGGGGATGTACACGTGGGTTCCTGGGATTTTAGCTCCGCGGGGATAGAGAAAGAGAGAGGGGGGGGAGGGGTGCGTGTGCTTTACACGTGGGTCTTGAGGGGTTTTCTCCGCGGGAAAGGGTGGATGAGAGGGGAGAGGGAAAAAGAGAGAAATGGGAGGTGGATACGGGAAGAGGGGGTTGATGCTGGAGTAGGTTAGAACGGGTGGGTGGGGTTTCGTATGCCTGTTTTTTTTCCCAGGTAGTAGACGAGGGAAATAAGATGGGTGGTTCTTCTCTTAAATGACAGATGAGGGAGGGAAGGAATAACCGGGTGGGGGCTAAATTTTTTTGCTGATCAGTACAAATGTATAATTCAGCTCTACTAACGTCCCCCCTGCGACACGCAAGTCCCCCCATGCCGCAAAGAATCTGCGATTTGAGTATCTTCAAACTCACGCTATCGCTTATATTGCTCCGCGATAATGAAACACTTATTCTTAAGGTTATTCTCTACAAATTTAGAAGAGCGGTTAGAAATATTACAGCGTGTTTGGTCTTGTTGTCGCCTATTCCGTATCGGCCCGTCTATGTAACGGGCTGAACGCCCTTTAGATGATCCTCGATGGAATCTCGGTTAACTTGAGGCACCCGATAGGCTACGCCTTATCGGTCCGATAGTTGCTCAGGCAACTGCCTGTAGATAGATAGCTACGTAGCTTA